>NC_141534.1:52845000-52947500 GCF_021556685.1 Rattus norvegicus | reverse complement strand
GGGTGCTGCCATATTTCCACTTGGATGATAATGGATTGAACCTCTGAACCTGTAAGTCAGCTCCAATTAAATATTGTCCTTAGGAGAGTTGCCTTGGTCATGGTATCTGTTCACAGCAATAAAACCCTAAGTCACTTCCCCTCCCCCTTTCTCTTTTCCTCTTCCTCTGTCTCATTAGCTGTCTGTCTCTATCCCACTCTTCTCCCCCAACACACACACACACCTACACACATGAACACACCACTGGCTATCAGATGCCCTTCTAATTTTAACCATATGGCATCCACATCAAATCACCAGGGAGCACACAGGGCAATTTGCTGCATCCTACAGGGTCCATCCACAATCCCTCTTATGCCCCATCAGGGAAGCGCTTCCTCATAGAGCACGGATATTAACTGCTGCTTTTTCTGTATGCACTCGAGAGGAGCATTATTTGGCTGGATAAATCTCCACTCCTGTAGCTTTATCCGTCATCAACCTTGCACAAGAGCGCATTCTGCATCAGAAGACACAACTAATCTCAGTTCAAAATTACTTGAAAAAAAAACAAAAACAAAAACAAAACCATCTGGGCATACAATTTATTCTTGTATACAATTTTCTCTGATCTGTACCTATAGTACTATTTGCATACATTTACATTTAGTGTCATATGTCACCTAGAGATTACTTAACACACACAGGAGGGTATGAGCAGCTTCTATACAAACTCTGAATCATTTTACACAATGGGCTTAAGCATCCATAGACTTGGTGTCCTCAAGGCCCTGAAGCAATCTCCTACAGATATTATATATGTTTATGTGTACACCTGTATGTTTAAAAGCTAGTGTGACTTGTTCTACTCTACTACTAAGGACTGCAGCTTAGAGCATTCATCGTCAAGACTCAGTGAACCGAGAATGGTTCAAAGATCTCAGTATTTACCATTAAAATTCAGTTTGCAGAACCTCTGTGCACAGAAGACATGCCCACAAGTCCCCAGCTGTCTCCTGAAGCTACATTTCTCTGGTGCCAGTGTCCTTCAGAGAAGGAAGAGAGGGGCAGAATCTCAGACAAAGTTCCCCTTGTCCTTTGGTACTAGCTCCTGGTCAGAGAGACGCACTGGCATTGTGGATCAGACAGACCGAGAGGGGAAGGATTTGATTGGTTTAAGTGAAGTCTGGAAACACTCCTAGGCAAACGACACTCCACACTCCCTGCCTGCCCCACTGACGACTTCCCGTGCGTGCCCGTCACTCTCTACACATATCTCACAATCTAGACAAGACAAATTGAATTCCCTGTACTTTCTGACCTACCGAATCCATACTTTCTGATTCACTTATCACCACCCGGGAAAGGCTATGAAAGTCTAATGGGCTCAAGGCCCTTACATGAACCTGGGAAAGAACCTCCCACCCACAAAATTGGGTCTTTTAAAAAGGCATCAGGAGAGGCTGAGAAGATGGCTCAGTGGACAAAGCCCTTGCCAAACAAGTGTTGTAAGGAGCAGAGCTTGGATCCCCAGGAGGAGGTAGAGCTGAGCACATCTGTGCACACCTGCAAGCCCAGGGATGCTGTTGGGGGTGCCAGGGGGTGCCAGGCAGAGACAGGAGAATCCCTGAACCTGGTGGGCAGTCGTCTTGATGCTCATAGCAACAAACAAGGCAGACTCTGTCTTCTCAAGGGGAAGGTGAAGCCAGCACTCGAGATTGATCTCCTACCTCCATATGTGCTCAGGGAAACATGACCTCTGTGGTACCCAGGCACCAACACTCACTGGTCCTCAGAGCTGCTTTTCTACAGGTCAGCATTGATTCTATTCTCTATGGCTTCTGTCCTCACAAGATGTCTCAAAGTCTTAGCAGGCAACATGGGAAACGAGCCTTTTAGGAGTCTTTAATGAGCAGTGGTTATGGCAGTTACACTTGACAGGCAGATCCTGGCCTCTGATACCTAGAAATCAAGTCTGAGAAACTGAAAACCAACTGACGTCAGTTGTCTAAACAAGAAGGTAGCAAGAAGTTAGTGGGGGCGGGGAGAGACATAAAGCGGCAAGCAGAGCCACCTTAAACAGACCCCTAGAGGTTCTGCGGTGCTGCTGAGAAGAGCTGCTGACCCCCTTCAAACTCTCGTGCTCCACAGCCCTCCCCTGCCCTTGAGCAGAAGGCATGGCTTTGTCACACGAAGGAGAAACTGCACCGAGCTCGGCTAACCACAGTGAACTTCGTGTCTAAATGCTAGCGACTGCTTTTAGGGCTCCCTCTGCTTCTCTTCCTGGCTTGGATCCTGAGGATAATTTATTTAAAAGACTTAACAGGTCCCTGATGGCTGGAATCCATTTTAATCTCTAAATTGACCACTCTTTTCAATTGAGCTTTAAAATGAAGAGGCCTGGTGTTACGGACGGGGACAGTGGAGAGTCTCCTGATTGTAAACGTAAACCACGCTGATAGATGACATTAGCAAAACACAGAAGAAAAGCATTAGAATAGAGGAAGACCTCCCACACACCCCCATCTCAAGAGTAGCCATCTTTTCAGTCCTTTTTTTTCCTCCTGGCCTTTACTGGTTAGATATTAATTTTGAGGTCACATAAGCGGGTCTACTAATAAAAGTATGGCGAGGGCTTTTACACTTAGTAATTTCATACCTCATAGTATAAAATGTAATGGGGCACATCCATCAAAAAGTATTATAGCCAGACTGGGTGGCAAGGGCCTTTAATCCCCGTTACTGGAGAGGCTAAGACAAGAAGTTTTTAAGTTCAAGGCCAATCTCATGAACTTAGTGAGATCATGTCTCAAAATAAAAAGTAACAAGAGGTCTGCAGATGTAGCTCAGTGGTAGAGTAGGCATCTAAACTGCTTGGGTTCAATCCCTAGTACCACACAGAAAGAAAAAATTGCCAAAGATTTTCTCGCCAACACTGAGAATATCTTAATGTTTCATGGGCAAATACGTTATAGAAAATAATGCCTGTTATTAATAATAATGACAATGATGATGAGAAAAGTGATGGTGGTGGTGGTGGTGGTGGTGGTGGTGACATGTATGTGTCTCTCTATTCAAACTCACTACCCACCCCAATGGCTCTCACGTTCCTACTGCGTTTGCACTCTCTCTCTCTCTCTCCCCTCCCCCCCCCTCTTTCTCACTCGAGGAGGCTGGGGGGGCTTGAACCCACAGCAGGCCTTCCCAGTGGTACAACCTCAATCCTGCTGACTGACTCATGCTGTCCCTTCTTAGTAAGTGGTTGGAGCAAGCCATCGGGTAAACTTTCATGGGAACCTCGTCTAAAAGCCAGCTCTGGTCACCTTCTACATATTTGTCCTTAGACAGCCTAGGTGCTCATGGATAATCCTCCCGACCGGGCTATCTCATGAGGAGGTGGAAGAGCTAGGCTAGGGCTCAGTTCCTTTCAGGACATTTCTAGAAGCAGCCTTCTACAACCCCGAGATGCAGAACCAACCTAAGATGCTGCTACAGGCTTCTATGGTCGCGGTCAAGGGAGCAGTGAAGTGTGAATGTAGCTACAATGGACTCTTGGTCTCCCAAGGACAACTTCTGAACCTATGAACTTGTAACTAGCCAATCAGAGCCAGGCTGCTTCTGGACCAGCCAATCACAGCAGGTGCTACTCCCAGTTGCCACCCAGCCCAAAGGGAAGAAGAAGTTCTAGAAAAATAGAAAAGAGTTTCAATGATATCCAATTACTATTTAACGATTCTAATTATTACTTAATAATTCTTTCCAACGACCATTGTTACCAATAAACAAACAAACAAACAAATATATAACATATCTATTTCCAGGAGCAGCTGCAAAGAGCTGGGTCCTGTGGTCTTGAAGGGGGAAAGCCATGACTCTATCAAAAGCTGTATGACCTCCATCTACCGCCTGATTTGAAATGCAACTTGCACAGAAATTCCAGGCAAAGTCACTTGCAAAGACAAAAGCATCCTTCGTCCTTCGTCCTTCGTCCACAGATCTAATCTCTTCTGCAAAAACCCAAGATGCTCCAGCAGCTTAAATCAGACCGTGCACAATTAATGACCAGAAACCCCAATTTCATGTTAATTGACTTTAATTACATCTTTGCCTATGCTTTTCTACAGGGGCTGCTGCTTGCCAGGGTACTTGCAATTTAATATCTGAATTTTCTGCGTCATACTCATCCTCTTTGAAGTTGAATAATAAAACAAATACGCAGCACCCGAACAGTCCACCGCGGAGCAGAAGGGAAGCTGGGAAGAAAGAAAGGAAGAGTGGACCCAAAGACAGACCCTCTAAAGAGGGGCCCAAGGGGACTGTGATTTATTTCAGACCACCAGGGTGTTACTGAAATTTCTCAATGCAACGAAACAGAAAGCATTGGCCCAAACTTCCGGAGGTGACCGATGCAATACAATTGAACTGTCTAAAAGCAAGAAATGGTCCAGGGACTAAGCCACTACCTAAAGACTATACATGGACTGACCCTGGGCTCCAACCTCATAGGTAGCAATGAATAGCCTAGTAAGAGCACCAGTGGAAGGGGAAGCCCTTGGTCCTGCCAAGACTGAACCCCTCAGTGATCGTGACTGTTGGCGGGAGGGCAGTATGGGAGGAGGATGGGGAGGGGAACACCCATAGAGAAGGGGAGGGGGAAGGGAGGGGGATGTTGGCCTGGAAACCGAGAAGGGGAATAACAATTGAAATGTAAATAAGAAATACTCAAGCTAATAAAGATGAATAAATAAATAAATAAATAAATAAATAAATAAATAAATAGATAGATAGCAAGAAATGGGCTGTCAATGAAGCTTCCTCCCACCCCTTCTAGCAAACTGGAAATGCCCTGCCTCTAACAGAAATAAATACAACCCCTATTCCCGGTAGTCGGGGGAGCACTTTGCAAACACCCAGAATGAGAGGTGAGGGGAGAGAAGTGTTTCTGTCAGGTCTCAGTCAGGAGGAGCACAGGGTTGGGAAATTGTACTCTTTTCCTAGTGTCCCAAGACATTCCACAATAGACCACACAGTGGCTAGTTTGAGATTAACTTTGGATTGATAATGAGAAAAGTTACTAAAACAGACCTCAAGTGGACAAAAGATGCTGGCTCACCTGCTCCAGCATCCCTGCCTAGTCTCGTCCACACTTCCCTTTCTTTTCTTTTCTTTTTTTGTAAATTCACTAGTTTTGAAATTTTTACATTTGTATCTATTCCGAGATAGGGCCATGAAAAGCAACATCCGTTTTAAGTCTCTCCCGTAATCGAGAATGTTAACAGCCAATTTTCTCAAATGCTGACACCACTCAGCCTGTCTTTGGGACAAAAATACTCATCTCTGCTTCTAATCAAAGCCCTCACTCACGGTTTATATACATCCATTCTGTTTTATTGTATTTTCAAGAGTTCCGTAGCACTGGCCTCACCAGCTCTACGCGTTTTCCCCTGAGCACACGAGTAATGATTCTTAGAAGGTAACAGCTGTGGGCCGACAGAGCCAGTATATTTCTGTGGAAGCTGCAGTTGTTTGGAAGGTCAGCCATCAAATGGGACTCATTTTTCACTGGAGACAAAGGCGGTGTGAAGGTCTTTTCAATTTGTATGAAATCGGACTGCTTTTGTAGGGGCAAAACACAAGCCGAAACCCAAGTCTCCTAAAAAAAGAAACGTCGTAGAAGATTTATGTGTTTGAAGATCCATGAAATGTTGGTCAAGCCATTAAGGTTTTAATGAGACTTTGTAAAACAAATGATAAGTAGAAGTTGTGAATACTATTTGGGGGGCCGGGGAGGTAGGGGCAAAAGGATTCCTATTATTGTGGTGAAAGGAGAATTATTAAAATTAATATTAGGTCTGAAAAGTTGAAGATGGACATCCCAGAGAGTATGGGAGCCAGGAGGATGACTAGCTGATCAAGTGCGGGTGAAAAGCTGAACACTGGGTGTGAGCCCGCAATCCCAGACTCCCTAGACAGGCAGAGACAAGAGAATCCTAGAGTTTACTGCCAGCCAGCCTAGCCAATTAGGGAGCTCCAGGCTCAGTGATAGATGTTGTCTCAAAAATATAAACGCAGAGCAATCAAGGACGTTACCTGACCTCCACACACATGCACATCCATGTGCACCCACACACACATGTACACACACACAAGTGTATAAACAAAATGAAACATGCCGTTTTTTAATCAAGACATTTCATGGAATTTAACTTCTCCATTAACAGTATAAAGTCCCAAAGCGATGAGCTCACGATGCAGTCAATGGTTGGTTGTGGAGGCTCCTTCTTGTAAGAGGGGGTTCAGTTTGTTTGCCAGCCTCCGTCTCTCCTATGGTATATATGTATGTGTATGTATGTATGTGTGTGTGTATGTATGTATGTATGTATTTCCCAAGGTGCCAACAGTCACTACCTGGTGTGATTCAATTCAGAGCTTTCCCTGAGAGTTCAAACATCATGGCACATACATGTGCAGTAAAGTTGGTTTATGCAATCGGTCCTTTTGCCGTGATATTCTGGAGTTTCTATTTTAGCTGGTACAAAACTCTTTTTTACCCTCTGCATACACTGTGGTGTGATGTACTGGTCAAACTGAAGGGTTTCTTGGTGGTCCTTGTTAACCCTTTCCTTGCCCCCTTCTGCATCTGTCTGCCTTAGCCAACCACTGAGGTGTTGTGCCCTCAAGTCCAGAGTTTTACAGTAAAAGAATCCTAGAGAATTTTTGCCCAGTGCCTCACTCATGGTGTGCTGAGGGACTGTCTCCGCTGCGGGTCTCAACAGTTCACTACTCTGTGGTTGAGTGTTCTCTAATGTGATCATGACTGTTCATACATGGAAGGATGCATAAGGTGTTTTATGTTTAATAGTAACGCTGACACTGAACACATGTTCTGTGTGACAAATGCCTTTGAAAAGGTGGCTGGATGTAATGGCTGTAGTTTATCTTCTTAAGAAATTGCTCGTGCTTCGTAAACTATCATTTTTGCTTTCCCACCGGCAAGCATGGCATTGCGTCATTCTCCATATTGTCACCAAGACTGTGTATGATTATTCTTTTAAAAAATTTATTTCCGTGTGTGTATGTGTATATGTTGCATGTGTGTGTGTGTGTATCTGCATGTGTTTCTGTGGGTGTATTGTGTGCATGTGTGCATTTGTGTGTATGTGTCTATTAGTGTGTTTGTGTATGTGTGTGTCTGTAGGTGTATGTTTGTGTGTATTTGTATGTGTTTGTGTGAGTGTATGTGTGTATGTATGTATACATGTATGTATGTATGTGTGTATATGTGTGTATGTATGTATGTATGTATGTATGTGTGTATATGTGTGTAGGTATGTGTGTGAGCTGTTAACACATGTGGAAGCACATGCACTGTCATGAACTTACAGTGATCAGGGGACTACTTCAGGCACCCATCCCTGCCTTCTGATACAGGTTCTCTTGGTATCAGTGGGTATGCCATGCATTCCAGGCTGGCTGAGCTGTGAGCTTCTGGAGGATTCTCTTTTCTCTACCTTGCATTCACCACACAAGTGCTGGGATTGCAGACATGCAGCCCTTTGTCTGACTTTTACATGAGTTCTAGGGACCCAAACTTGGTCATGAGGTTTACACAGCAAGCACTTGTACCTGCTGAACCATGTTCCTGTCCTGTGATCACTCTTATAAACCTTTCGATAGTTGTGTACACACCTCATTGTGGTGACAGTGTTAGCCACTTAGTAAGCCATATATGGAGGGTCATGACATCTCGGTATGCATGGCGTGCTCTGTGCCAACCACAACATGCTGGTTGACAGTGATCTCCATATCTGCCATACATTTTTTGTCTACTTGTCCAATTAACTTTGAGAAATAACTATTGAGACTTGTTTTGCTATGATTGTGGCTTTAGAGATTTTCTTGTAGTTATTTTATTTTTCCAATGATGCATTTTGAGGCTTGAGTTTGAAGGCATAACCATTTATCATTTTAAGTCCTTCTGACAAGCTGTCCCCTTTGTGAACCTCTTTTGCTTAGCTTGGAATGCTGTTTGGGTTTGGTTTCAGTTGGGCTGGGTTGGAGTTCCTGACTCTGCAACACAGAGATCAAACCCAGGGCCATGTGCACACTAGGCAAGCCTGGTGCACAGTAGGCAAGGGCCAATCTCCGCCTTTGGTAGAGGTGATGGCCTATTAACATTTAATTTCTCAAGCTATGACCAAGAGAACTGGGTTCTATTGTCATCTCCCACTCATTTCCTATTGTCACATTTATCTACCTACCTATCTATCTATCTATCCATCATCTATCTATCTATCCATCTATCTCTTTCTATCTTTATCTCTATGGTGTTTTCTCTTTAAGCTAAAATTATTTTATTCCAAGGATTGTTTTAGGAGTTACAATAGTTATCTTTTTCTTTCTTTCTATTTTTTTAACCATCTACTCTCAAGTAACCTACTACTTCACAGAGAATGGAAAAAAACCCAAAACTCACAATTAGTACACGTCTAGTGCTTTGTCTTGGTTTTATGCCAGTTTTAAATATACGCTTTTATTTCTCATGTTGCAAATTCTGTGATATCCTCACTTAAATATTTTAATAAAACCCTTGTGTTCCTTATTTCTTCATGTGAACCCAGATTCACCTCAACATCATTCACTTACCAAGACAGATTTCTCCCACATTTTTTGTGGAGTGGGTCTCCTAAAGGTGTGTTTACCTAAAATTTTATCTGACTTTAAATATCCTTTTTTCATCTTCTTATATTTGTTCTAAGTTCTTTTTTTGTTTGTTTTCTTGGGATTAGGTCTCTTTGTAGCCCAGGCTAGCTTTGACATTTGCTGTCTGCAAGCTGTGCCTTTGTGAGTCCTGAGAAATACCAGGTAGTGTTTTCTAGAGAGCATAGTATTGTCCTCTCATTCATCGAAGCAATGGGAATTCTCGGCTGGGTGAAATGTCCGTTGTTATCTAAGCACCTGACATTGAAAGAGAGGTGAGAATAGGCAAGGGGGTTATAATAAATAATCATTTGCATAATGAACAAACGGAATGTATATCATTAGCCGATACAGCTGTACCAAATACAGTTTGGTTCATTAAATAGCTGTATGAGAGACCGAAAAAAGTCTATTAACCTTCCCCGATGCTAATGAACATCCAGAGAAGTAATTATTTTTGTGTTTAAACAGCAACAACACAAATTCAGCCAAGGCCCTCGTCAAATCTAAACATTATCCCACGGATGGTGCACAGTAAGAATGACCAACACCTACAAATCAGGCTTAAAGAGGCAGCTTAGAGACCCAGAACCTCAGAACCCCAGAGCAGTGGGCCTTTGTAGAAAGGTATGGATGCATGCTCCGAGCCAGCTGAAGCCTGGACATACACCCTCAGCCAGCGGAAACACACTTTACACAGCTGCTCTGCACCCCAAAAGCCAAGTGCACATCACATCGCTCTCAAGCAAGCCAATCTCACATCTCCCAGGAAAGAGAAACAAAGGACACCTTGAATAGTTACCTTCTGGCTGTGCTGTGTTTGTATGGTTGCATCTTCAAATATTCTCCTTCCTTACAATGGGGGCATCCCACTGTATAACGACAGCTGAACAGTGTGGATTCTGCATTCTGGGAATTGTTAAAGGAGGGATGGGTGAGAGTCCAGCTGTGCTTTCAACACTCTGAGGACTGTGTTGGGTCTGAAAACAGCTATGCTGATTAACTTAATGAAAACTTGAGAGAGGGACAGAGGGAGGGAAGGAAGGAGGGACAGAAAGGAGGGGAGAAAAAGGGAGGAGAAGAAAGGGAGTCTTCTTCTTCTCCTCCTCCTCTTCCTCTTCCTCCTCCTCCTCCTCTTCCTCTTCCTTCTCATCCGTTTCCTCCTCTTCTTTGCTCCTTGTACTCCTAAACCCCTGTTGCTTCCAGTTTTTCATGAATCATTTCTGGTTGCTCCTGATCCTAATAAATATTTTCTTACACAGATGGCAATAAGGTAAACACTCTGCCTTGCTGCCTGTCTCGCACAGTATTTCTTGCAGATCACTTCCTATCAGTATTTCCTTCTTCTTAACAGATGCTTATTTTTATTCCCTTCCATGATGCTTTATACTTTATTTAACTAGTTCTCTGCTTTCCCACTATGGACCTGGAGCCTCCTCCACTGTCATAAAAAGCACAATGATAAGCTGGTGCAGTGGCTAGAAGTCAGCTATGAGTTCACAGGATAGCGTGCATCTTCTCTCTCTCTCTCTCTCTCTCTCTCTCTCTCTCTCTCTCTCTCTCTCTCTCTCTCTCCCCCTCTCACTCTCTTCCCACCCCCCCCCAGAATTTTGCCCACTTATTCTTCATAAAAGTCGTTAAGATAAAAACTCCCCCAAATCGGTTAGTGCCTATCTAACTCTCCATGTCACTATAACAATTTCATGAGACAAGGTTTTGGTCATCAACAGACTTCAATAGAAAAGGTTATGCCATCTCAGATTTAATCTGAATATTTCTTCTTCGGAGAAAGGTCAAGTGTCTTTCCTTCAGAACCGTTTGAATGCTGTCTTCCCTGGACATATCATATCTCAGGCTCCTTTGCCAACAAACTGTGGATAGGTGGGAGACCTAGTTGCTTTTCTGTTGCTGTGACAAAAAGAAACAAGACTGTCAAAAGTAAATCAAGGAAGGAAAGGCATATTCTGTCTCACAACAAGGGAGTACAGTCCAGTGTGACAGAGAAGTTAGGGCACACAAGCTTGACAAAGAAGGTCACACAACATCCACACTCAGAAAGCAATGTAAGGAATGCATGTTCCTGTCTCACTTTTCCCTTTCTATTCAGTCCAGAATCCCAGCCTAGGGAATGGTGCCACTCACAGTGGGCAGGTCTTCCCACCACATTGAATCTACCCTAGATAATCCCTCATAAGGCTTGTTCCTTAGGCAATTCTACGTTCTGTCAAGTTGCCAATTAACACTGAGCATTACAATATCATTTATCAATGAATAGGAGCTCTTTATGAATTAAAATTTAAGTTATTTTCATGAGATCCCATGTTATATGTATACATTAGTACATAGATACACATTTCAACATACACATTTCATTATATAATTTATATAATATATATGTGGTAGTTCTCAGGACCAAACCCAAGATTTCACATATGCCTGGCACACATAGAAATTTTAAAAATCATCTTCTCTTCATTACTTTGGAATCTTTGTGAAGCCTCACGAAATGTGTAAATTGACTAAACAACCAAAATGACAATATTAAAGTTTTCATTTGTACAAAGCTTAGTTTGTGCCTTTGGATTGGACTTGGTTCTTGGTGCTGCACACGTGCAGCTCTTGTGAGAAATGCATTCATCCTTCTGAGGTCCTCTTACAAGTGAAGCCTTGTCCCTGTCGTTGGCTGGTTTTGTTGTTGGTTTTTATGTATGCCTGCTAATTTTGTACCCATTAACTTATCTCTACTTTTTCTGTTGACTTTCTGACCAACTGTATCAGTTCCGAAAGAATACATCTTCACTCCGTCCTCTTCTCTCCCTCCTTTGCCCTCTCCCTCCCTTCCCCTTCTCCTTGCTCAATACTTTTGTGCAGCCCCTCTGCAGCACTGCAAAGTCACAGTGGCCATAGGCTGACCTATGCATGCTTTTACTGGATAGGAACATAGCTGGCAGCTGCTTGCTGCCTTTGGGGATAGTAGCACTAAGTGGAATTGGTATTAACCCTGGATTCCTCCTTCACTGGATATAAACAAATACCTTTCTTCTCGTGATTTATTGGAGTTACAAGCTACCTCAGTCTTCCTAATTTGTTGTTGTTGTTGAGGGGGAGAGGTTTGAGGGTTTTGTTTTGTTTTGCTTTTCATTGGTTGGTGGGTGGGTGGGTTGTTTGGTTGGTTGGTTGGTTGGTTGGTAGGTGAGTGGGTTAGTTGGTTGTTTGGTTGGTGGGTGGGTTGTTTGGTTGGTGGGTGGGTTGGTGGGTGGATTACTTGGTTTGTTGTATGATGAGTGGGCGAGTTGGTTAGTTGGTGGGTGGGTGGGTGTATGAATAGGTGGATAAGTTGGTTGATGGGCTGGTTACATGGTTTGTTGGGCTTTTTTTTTAATGTTTGCTTTTGTTTTTGAGATACTCTTTCCATGTAGGCTTAGCCTGGAACTCACTATGAAAACAGAGCTGGCCTTTAACTCAGAGATCTATTTGTCTCTGTCTCTCAGGCACTGGAATTAAAGGCACACACTACTAGTCCCTTCTAATGTCAAACTATCTTTGAATTTCTAAAACTAATTCCATGCAGCACTTATTTCAGTGTTGTTATAAAGCTGCTGAGGTTTTTGTTAATATTTATATAAAAATGTTGCACCTGTGGTTTCCACCTGTGCACTGTCTGGTCAAAGTTGGCAGGACAATGTTGAATTCATGAAATTTAGAAACCATCCCTTTCCTTCTCTGCCCTCTGGATAGGCCAATAAAATTGGAACTGTGTGTTTGTTCCCTCAGCATCTGTAGCCTTGTGATGTCATTGGGCCTGGGGTTTTCCCAAAAAAGGTAGCTCTCAATGGCTTTCTGCACTTCACCCCTAATCCGATCTCATTATTTGGGGTCCATTTTTGGTAAATCTCTGTTCTAGCATCTCCAATCCTACACAGAGTGAAAAGTAGTGGCAGAATCTGGCTTCACATGTGCAGTTATCATCGCCTGATGCATCTGTCCTGCCCACTGGTTGTTCCCAGATGTGCCTCTTGGTTCTCACTTCTAAATCCCCAGGTGCCTCTCCTTCCTCGCCCCTCCTTCTTTCGTCATTCTTCTGTGTCTTGAGTCACATTCAGCATACTTTCTTTTCCCTCTACGCCTTCAGTGAGCACGCCCGCAGCTGTGACAACTTACCATGTCTAGAACCCTGTTCCATCCATTATCATCTCTATTCCCGAGGCCCTGTGCTTCTTCTCCTTTCTGTTCGTTAGAATCTCAAAGAAAACTAGTTTGTTAACATCATGATATTTTATTCTTCGTTTATAAGAGGTATGTATTGTTTTTACCTCCTACTGTGGCTCATTATAACCAAAGAATTTCCCAATGACTGGTACTTTTCAAAATTAGTGTGATTTTCTTGGCTGAGATAGATAGATAGATAGATAGATAGATAGATAGATAGATAGATAGATAGATGGATGGATGGATGGATGGATGGATGGATAGATAGATAGATAGATAGCTCATACATACTTATATACATTCATATATACATACCTGATAGATACATACATACATAGATTATACATACATAGGTAAGTGACAGATACAGATACACAGTTTTATAGATAGTTAATACATACATACATGATACATATATAGATGATACATATGTAGATGAGAGAAAGATAGAGATACAGATAGAAAATAGATAGACAGACAGACAGACAATAGCTAGATGATAACAGATATACTTAAGGAACACCATCAATTTGTCTTAATCATCTATGCCCTAGGAAATATGTGGATTTTTTTACTTGATGAAGCTGTGCTGCTTTAAGAGAGTGAATTCTTCCCCCTTGTCCGGTTGCTCCCGGACTCTCTGCCATGTTTGCATGTATCCTCCCTCCCTGCACTCCCCTGAGTACTGTAACTTTTTACCAACGCTCATGACTTCTTCACACACTGCTACTGAAGCACACACAGCCTCACCTTGTTTAACAATGTTGCTCCAAAATACAGCATAAAATCATGGCCTCTGGACCACATTTGTTTAAATTTATTTACCCTTTTATTTCTAACACTTAACTTTTCTTCATTTTTAGCCCTGTCTCTTAAATGTGGTCTTCCTTTAGTCACACTGAATGTTGCCTTGGATGGGTAAGTCAGAGACCATGCTGTAGTCCTCAAAGAATTGTGTTCTGTATTAAAGTCTGTATGTACATGTACTAGTGTGTATGTTTATATATGTGCATGAACATGTATATATGCTTGTGTGCATGTGTATGCATGTGTTTATGTATGTGCACATGTACAAGTGTGTGTGTATTTATGTGTGAATACATGTGTTTTTGTATGTATACATGTAGTCAGTATGGGATCTATGGTGTGTGTATATTTGTGCATATGTGGGCAAGTGTATATGTACATGTGTGTTTATGAACATGGATGAGTGTATATGTTGTGCATATGTGCATATGTATATGGGCATATATGTTCATGTACATGTCTGGCTATGTGTATGTGCATGCATATGTGTGTATGCATATGTACATGCACATGTGTTTTTGCATGTATGTGTACTTTCATGTATCTGATTCTTCATATCCTTACACAGTTTCTCAAAGCAGAGGAAGCAATGCCTTCTTTATTCTGATTTTACAAAGTCACCTTCACATCTGATGATGATCTCTAAGAAACAGCTGTCATGGTGCTGGTGCAGGCCTGCCAACCCAGCTACTGAAGAGACTGAAGCAAGAGGACCACTTGAGCCCACAAACTGGCCACTAGCCTGGGCAACTAACAAAGCCCTGTTTCCAACCCCTCAAGAACTTCTTTCTGATATAGATCACTATTCTTTCCTTTAACAAAACTCATTCTTAGAGACTATCACCACTCAGTATTGTATTCCCTGCCATGGGTAGTAATTGGCTAGATGCAGGAGACTGGATGCATTGACCTTGAGGGCTATGGAACTAAAAACAATGTGATAGTTGCACCCTGGCACCTCAGATGGGATTAAATCATCACTGACAGGGTCGATGTTTGCCATATGAGTAGGGGGGGCCTGTGTTCTATCCCTGGCATCCACCTAGAAGAACAGATCTTAATGGTGGTCATAGATAACCCTGGTACTAGGGAAGCAGGATTCTGGAGCTTGCTGGCCAGTCTAACCAACTGCTGAGCTCCAGGGTCAGTGGGAAACACTTTCTCAGAATCATAGTAAGCTGGTAGAAAAGTGGCTGAGAAACCAACCAATGCCATGCTCCAGCCTCCACACTCATGTGCACGTGCACACACACACACACACACACACACACACACACACGAGAGGGGTGGGTCAGAGAGGCAGAGGCAGAAACAGAGACAAAGACAAAGAGACTCTGGAATTGAATTGGCATCCTAAGCCATTCCTTATGGAAGTCAACAGCTGATATGTCCACATACAACCAAATTCTGCCACGGAGCCAACAATTTGCTCTGGTTGGAAATCTAAGCCGTGGCAACAGCTGTTCTGCCCCTCGCCTTAGTGTGGAGTCTTTTCTCACAAATGGCCCTCACAGCTGGGGTGTGGAACAATCTATTCTTTCAAGGCAGTTGTTCCCCCAAAGTATTTGTTCTGTCTGCCCAGCATTTTCCAGAGCACTAGACCAGGATGGCTGGAGTCACTGTGCTGTTAGAGACAGAGCACCAGGCAGCTGTTGGCCCAGGACCTGCATGAGTCTCAGCCCAAAGGATATCAGCTTTCTTGCAGCTGTTCGTACCCAAAACCCCACAGGCCCTCAGTGTAATTCCCATATGCATGCTATAAAAATGTGTGTGTGTGTGTGTGTGTGTGTGTGTGTGTGTGAGAGAGAGAGAGAGAGAGAGAGAGAGAGAGAGAGAGAGAGAGACCCACACCGGGCTATCTGCCTCCCTGTAGCTCTGAGAACAGGGAGCCAGAGTCTGAACTGACTTTGCAAAGCTGATTCCTCATCAAAGCAGAAAGTTTAAATTCAACAGGAAAACATTGTGCTAGCCCAAATTGGTGTTTCTCTTAGGTTCTAAAAAAGTTCAGCAAGTGTCAGGTTTTCTTCTACCTCAGTATCCACACAGCTACTGCATACACTGTAAATGATAAATACTCCTCTTTGAAAAGCAAAGGAAGAGGGTGTTCGGTTCTGTGGACGGGAAAGAGCAATATATAGGATGTTATACTAGCGTCTGGGATCAACTGCTATTTCAGCACAAAGGGAGAGAAGATCTTGTTTGGTTGAGGACTGGTAATTATAGGTGACCTTCAAACGGGGGAATGGTCTGATAGTTACTAAGAGGACTGCATCTCTCCTGAAGAACATGCCGGCTCAGCAAAATGAGAACCTTGAGGAAACCTCTGAGCTGGTAACACTGAGTCAAGTTTAATTTCACAAGAACCATGTAGTGATGTAAATTGATGTTGTTTCTCTAGAGAAATTCTGGAGGTTTTTTTCTTCAGAGTCTTAAAAGATATTATGTTTCAACTATTGCCACTGGCTCTCTAAAGGTCTCTAATGGTTACATTGTTAACAATAGGACCGCCAAAAAGTAACATTTTGTAACAGCCTAGACAGGAGGTCATGGAAGAGAACTCTTTCAAATTGTGATAAGGATGCCCAAAGTATAGCTCTCCAAAATTGATGGCTTCTGATGGGTGTGGGTGGAGAAGAACTCAATTTTCTTTAAGGGCCTGGCCACTGGGAGTTTGACCATGCTTCTTCAGTAAATATGAGTAACACAAATTGGATGACCTCTCTGTCTCCTTCTCCTTCTCCTTCTCCTTCTCCTCCTTCTTCTCCTTCTCCTTCTTCTTCTCCCTCTTCTTCTCATCTTCCTCCTTTCTCTTCCTCCTCTTCCCCCCTTCCCCCTCTTCCCCCTCTTCCCCTTCCCCTTCCCTCTCCCCTTTCCTCCTCCTTCTCTTCCTCCTCCTCCCCCTCCTCCTTCTTGTTCTTCTTCTGGTGAAGGAAGTCACAAGGGTGGGGAACAGACCAGGGAGGACTGGAAAGTGAGAATGATAGGGGAAGATGATGTGAAATTCCCAACTAATCAATAAAAAAAATTATGTTGGAAAAAGAATTAAAAAAAAAAAAAAAGGATTCCCTAGGCGCTGAGACATTAAGGCACTCCCATGTCCTGAAAAGCAAAAGAAAGCCAATCACAACATGTCAAAAAGAGGGGACAAGAGGGTCTAGAGTCTGGAGGAGCTTCTAAAGCCATCCGTGGTGATAAGGAGAAAAGCGTTCATACTGCAGAGGTAGGACCTTAGTCCGAGAATGAATAAGTGCTCCCAGGCCAGTGGTTGCTATGCAAGATTCTCTTCTCACTTCAACTGAACTGGAAACACTGTTGCTACCACATGTTCTAGCTCAAACCCCCATGCTGTGGACAGGAGACAGGAGATGGGGGAAGAGTGCCCACCGGGAACTGAGGGACAGGATGAACTGAGTAGTCACCACGACTCCAAAGGGTCCACACGTGTGTCTCCATTCAACAGATGACAAACCGAAATGAACCTGCCCCAGGTTCATCTGGGGGTCACAGCAGAACCAAGTGGAAGGCTGAAGGCTGACCAAGTCTGTGCTTCTCCCACTGACAACCCAATTCCCACACAAATCTGAAGCTGTGACAATGGTGACACCTGCAAGTGACATCAGTAAGCATTCCAATGAGGACCGATAGAGGCAGGTGGACCAGTGAGCAAAGGCAGGCACAGCAGGAACTTTGGGTGGATTCACACATCCCACCTTCCACGGCCAACTTCCCTGAGAGGATTCTCTGCTTCTCCCACGTGGGATGACTCCACCCAGTTCCTGAGTGAGCAACAGAGGAATGAGCCTAGTAGTCCCTCCCTCAAACAACCAACCTGCGTTTTCCTATCCTAACAGCATCCCCCATCATAGCATCACCAGGGCATAAACATGCTGTACCTTCCACATTTAAATGTTTTTGTTTTCTTTTGAGTGTGCCCACTGTTTTCTTGGTTTGTATTGGTGACTTGTTGGGTGTTTCATGTTTCCTCTTCAGTGTATTCAGGCCTTACCACGAGTCAAAATTCAATCATGCAATTAGAATGTCCCTAACGGGGTTGGGGATTTAGCTCAGTGGTAGAGCGCTTGCCTAGGAAGCGCAAGGCCCTGGGTTCGGTCCCCAGCTCTGAAAAAAAGAACCAAACAAAACAAAACAATACAGAATGTCCCTAACACTGAGCTATGTGGACTGATTTATAAAAGCAATGGACATTTTCAAATCACAGGGAAAAAACTGCATTTAATTTCCTGTTGAAACAAAATAATCAAAGCCAGTATTTCTCAGGAGAGAGAATGGATGATGTTAGGTGGTAAATTGGCAAACTGGTGATAGAAAGATAAGACAAGAATATAGATAGATGATAGGTAGATGATAGATAATGTAGGTATAAATGAGAGATAAATAGATGATAAATATGTAGATATAAATGAAAGATGGATAAACAAAAAGATAACAGGTTATAGGTCGATTGATAGATAATAGATAAACTGCTGATAAATGGATGATCACTAAAGATAGATGATTGATAAATAATGGATGCTAGATGATAAATAGAAAGATAGACAAATGATAGATTAGACTTGACACTAACAGTTACATGTAGACAAACTACAATCATTAAGCACTGGCTTGTCTGGACCCGGTGGTGTCTGGATTTTGTGTCATGTCTACCATACCCCAAATGACCCAATTTCACAGAAAGCTAAGACTGTGGGACATAAAGAGACCGCCATGCTCCCAGAGATCAGTAGGACAGAGGGGACCTGGAGTCTGTCTCCTTGGTAATGTCAATCCTGGGCTGTAGTAAACTGTAGTAAAGTCTCTCTCTCTCTCTCTCTCTCTCTCTCTCTCTCTCTCTCTCTCTCTCTCTCTCTCTGTCTGTCTCTTTGTCTCTGTATGTCTGTCTGTCTCTGTCTCTCTGTCTTTCTCTCCCTCCGCCCTTCTCCATCCCCTGCCCCTCACCCTCCATTAATTTTCCAGCCCTCGTGCTTCAGTTCCTGCTTACTCTGAATTCCTCTTTCTATCCAAAGTTATTTTAGTCTTCTCTATAATTTTCTTCCTCAGCCACAAAGCTAACTTTAAAGTGTTGAATCTGCCAGCCCCATTCAGTAATTAATTGCCTCCTGGAAGCTGGACACCAGCCACTATCCTCAGAGTGGGCATCCAGGTTACAATGGGGAGGAGCAGAGTGGGGACCAAGCCCGAACTGACAGACAATGAAATTCCAAAAGTGTCTCAGACAGCATGGTTTTCTGGTTCTCCCTTCATGCACAATGCACCCAGCCCCTTGCCCAACATCATTCTGTCTCTGACCTCATGACTTCACTACCATTCTCCATATCTTGGATTCCTACAGCACTTAGGAGCTCACGGCCATATCTAAGCTGAGACCTACAGACCACACACATCCCAGACTAGTCAAGACTATGGCCACTAATGTATTGCAATGTCAAGTGGTTGGACACCTCCAGAGGGAACCCTGGGGTTCATTTCATAGGAGTCTTGGGGTCCGTCCCCATGTTTTATGCATTTCTCTCAGTATTTAAAGTTGTCTTCATTATTATCTGTGTCCGATCTCCCTGAGTGCTCCTGCTTGGCCTGTACCAGGCTTAACTCCATGCCTAGTTTAATTTCCATCCTGTCCCTTGGTGCACAGCTGTAGCATCTGGACCCAGGGACAGCTGAACATTTCACTAGTGACATGACATTATTAGTAACATAGTAGATAAAGGCCATTGCTAAAATGGGTCTCAGAAAAGCATCTATACCCCGGGTACAAACCTTGTCGGATGCTATGCCGAGTGCTTCTGCTCTGTCTACATTTCAGGATGGGGGGATGGACAGCATCTACTCCCTAACCTGAAAGTTGGTAAAAGACATCTTAGTCCCAAGAGCAGTCTCCACATTAGGCACAGAGTGACAGAGACATGTGAGGCTCAGGAAGTGACCCAGCCCTTCCACCTAAAAGGGCCAGACCATAGAGATCACTGCAAGTAGGGCCACCTAGGCCCTGTCATAACAACTTGACTGTTGTCAGGACGAGGCCGTCACAGACATGGCAGCGAAATGAGCACATGGTGATAGAGAAACAGGCCAGCAGCCAGAGGTAGCCTAGCTCGGAATTCACATCATTATCAGTGGAGTCACAACTCAGGCATAGAGCCACAGCTACACACAAGCAGTCCCACGGGCCTGGAGCCCACTCACCTCACATGTGATGGAGCCCCAGCCTGGAGGATAAGGCTCGGCTGAGGTTATCAGAGATGAGCTTTTAAAAAGAATCCCAGGGTTAGGGGTTCTGGCCAAATGTGAGGTCTATCTTACCTGAGGTCCTGAGATTGATTTCCAGCATGGGAGGGAGGGAGAGATGGAGGGAAGGAGAGAAGGGAGAGAGGATGGGGGAAGGAAGAGAGGGAGGAAAGGACAGAGGGAGAGGAATAACCATTCAGTAAAGACTGCATCACAGAGGAAGTAGAGACCTTGGATAGAGAGCTAATCAGGGTGTGGCCTCACAAAAGGGTGGGATTTATAACGAGAAGAAGATGTGGAGATAAAGAACCCAGGAGCCGAGGCTGGAGGCAACTGTGCTGGAGACAGCAATGCCTGTGCTGGGCTCTCATAATCCCACTTCTGCCTGCCTATGCTCGCATCCTCACTTAAAAGCCTCCGAGCTTCTCTCAGCACACTAGCCGAGCTCTGCACTTTGGACGCAGCACTCTCCTTCTCTCCATGACATCCCCAGGAAGTGCCCTGCACAGAGCTCTAATTATGCCATAGACAAGGAACCGGAGAACCAAGGAGTCAATAGTTTGTTGTTGTGGTTTGCCCTGGAGTTATCTGTATTTTGATGCTAATTCCACTGCCCCAAGGACAGCAGACTAGTCAGTACTCAGAACTCAGGTGACTTCACCAGAACCTCCCCATTGAATTTGTAAAGTACAGGTGAGGGGCAGGTACAGGATAGAAAGAGGCCTGTCATTGGAGGAGAAGGAAGGATGGGCGGGAGAGAAGTTTGAAGGAAGAGGAGGAGACTAGACAGAAAGGAGAGACAGGAGATAGGAGAAGGAGAGAAGCTGTGGCAGGACAATATGGAAGGTGACGTTAAGATTCTGCTCTGTGTATTTACAGGTTGTTATCAATGTTCCTAAGGGATGGATGGTACCGGGCTTTGTATGTTTAAGTGGGCAATTATATCTTATCAATTGGATCTAAGATTATTGTGTGTGTGTTCTTTTATGTGACGGTTTGAGTGTAGGAAAGTGTGCGGCAGCAAGAGACAATGGGCCGCCATGGGGTTGGGATGTGTTTCCGCCAAGATATCTAGCAGATATCTTGGGGCACCACCGTGCTGGACCTATCGGGGTAAAAGACAACATACCTTTTTTATTTGTATATTTTGATAACAACAGTTTGTGACAGTCATGTGACTGGAAACTCGCAAAGGTCGCTCGCTGGATCCAATCCACAGCACTATCAGTCAAATCCCCGACTCCTAACTGTCACTTCTTTATCTGCAACATGAATGCTGAGCAGAGCAGCTCACGTCCGAGCCTTTGTCAGAATCTGGGCTCATCATGGGCAGCTTCCTGGTACCACAAATAGCTGATGACTAGAAAGGAGGCCAGCAACCTTCCCCTTTGCGAAGCCCCTGCTGCAGGGTGAAGGGTTAACGGGTCCATCCACTGTGCCCAGAATTGAAACATTTAGCGATCAGCTGGGCGAACCCCAGCCCTGCACCTTCAGTGGACGTCCATGGCACTGTCATCTCAGGCTTTTACATTCAGTTTCATGAACTTTTCAAAAAGTATTTTTACTTTTTTTTCCACAAGGAAGCTGTAAAAGAAGCTGGCTGGAGGGCGCATGGGTCTCGGTCTGGAGTTGCCTTTCTTCTTGAAAACAGCCCTGCTACAAAACAATCCTGGGCACAGGCACTCACAAAGGCTGAGATCTGCACAAATGCCAGGGATAAAATCCAACTTCAAATAAAAATTACAGAAAGGCAATCCATTCCCTAAAATCCACAGATCCCTCAGTCATGCAAAGCCACCACAAGGCCATTGTTTTTCCAGGCCACCATAGGCAGTTATGGATAGACAGGGCAGGGAGCAAACAGAAGCAGTTTCTTCTGCCCTGAGGAAAATTGTCAGAGGTGTCGCTACATTTCCGGGATGAACAAGTATCTTTCCCTCTCATCCTGGATGTGGGTGGTTGAGCCCAGTCCTCTTAGGTGTCCCCAAGTCCAAGGCGATTAGGGATTTGATTATCAGAGCTCAGAAGACAGTCTAAGAGCAAACATAGAGAGACACTTCCACACAGCCTCAGCTTCAGTGCTTGACAGTGTGTTCCTAAAGGTGCCATATTGATGAGCAGGGAAGGAACTCCACAGTGATGCTCTGGGTAAGATGTGTGGGAAATGCAAAACCAATCCCCAGAGAGACTACACTCAGTCACTAGTGTGCTCACGAAGCCATCGTACTGAGGCTATCCTCTGTCAGGTTCTAAGCTTAAACTACCTCTGTAGAGGGGAGTTCCTCAAAATGGCTCAAATCTATCAACTATCAAATCTATCATCAAATCAAACCATCTGCAGTCTTAGTCATAAAAACTATTTTCAAAAAAAAAGTTTAGATTCTTGACTTGAAACACCGAGCCATGGAATGCACACCAATTGAAGGTGTTTCGCTTAGTTTCGGGGTATTTTATGCTGAATTATCAGAGAAAGACACTGAGAAAATTGAGACAAAATATTCTGAAGACCCTGAAGCATCATCGGGATTTATTGCTTTATCGAGCATTGTGGAACTGACCTTGAAATGAGGCATAGACACAATGGTTTAGTGCCAACACCAAGGACAGTGCCTGGCTATAGTCGTGGATCTTTTCTCCTCACTGACAAAGGCAACTTAAGGAACAAAGAGTTGGAAGGGTTCCTTGGTTCACAGTTTGAGGGCACAGGCCGTCATGGCTGGAAGGCATCTAGGAGCGCGAGGTAGATGGTCACAGTGAGTCCACACTGGGGAAGGAAAGCCAAGAATGTTCCCCTTTGACTCAGTGACGAGCACTAGCCTATCGACCAACCATGGTTAGGTTGTCCCACCTCAGCCTAATCCAGAAACATCCACTCCAAGATCTGACTGGAAGGAAGTTTAGATTCTGTCAAGTTGACAGTTATATTAGCCATCACGCTAGCCCTAATTGCAGTTGGATAAATATGTACATGACAGGAAAGGGAGGAAGAAAGGGGAAGAAAGGAAGGAAGAGTGGAATGTGTCACACCATTCAGCCTGAGACTTTTGTATACACAAGCAGCCATGTGCTAATGATTACCCATAGTCTAAATGACACAGGAAGGACCCAATTTTTCTATCACCGTTTCCTAAGAAAACCAGACAGGCATATATAAAAGGAGTGCTCGTGCTCAAACTTAGTAACATCTCAGAGGCAGACTCTGGCTTGCCTTCCCCAAAGGCAGCAAAAATAGCACTGTGCTCAGAAGCCTGCTGCCTTCCCTATCCACCCCTTGCCTGCACCCCAGGTCCCAAAGCAGAACCGAGACATTGTGATCTGGTTCTGCCTGGCAAGAACAGAACACCACCGAACAAAAGCTTCAATAAAAGTCCACTTTAACTTTCCAAAACGGAAGACTGAGGGTCTTATTTTTAATTTATCCTTCCACTGTGGAAATTATCAAACACATCCGACAGTAAACAGAACAGCAGTGGAAACTACCATGCACTCATTGCCCAATCTGGTTCTTCTAGAACCATCTATGTCCTACAGAAACATTCTAGTGAGACAGAGAAAGGAGAGTCACCTCTCCGTGGGGCACTAGGCAGGTGGTAAGCACCAATCACTGTTTAGGGGGTAAGGAGAGATGGATCCATGGTTAAAACCATGCTGCTGTTGCAGGGGTCTAGAGTTCAGTTCGAAGCACTCATATCACCTGTATCAACAGTCCCACCTTCTCCTGAATGATCTGTCTCCTTCCAACAATGTGGGCTAAGCTGCCAATGAGGAGAAAGAAGCCACGGAGACAGCGGAGTGACAGCAATGGCAGAGAAAGCAGAGAGGCATCTGATGAGAAGTAGGCTGAGCTGTGGAAGCTTCAAGGCAGCCAGCTGCATGACAGCTGGAGAAGCAACTGGACAACTTTAGAGTAGCTAAGGCAAATAGAAGAAGGGCCATTATCCTAGTTAGGGTTACTATGGCTGTGGTGAAACACCATGACCAAAAGCAAGGTGGGGAGGAAAGGGTTGATTCGGCTTCCACTTCCATTTCACTGTTCATCATTGAAGAAAGCCAGAATAGGAACTCAAACAGGGCAGCAACCTAGAGGCAGGAGCTGATGTGGAGGCCATGGAGGGGTACTGTTTATTGGCTTGCTCCTCATAGCTTGTTTACACTGCTTCTTATAGAACCCATGTCACCAGCCCACAGATGGCACCACCCACAATGGGCTGGGCCCTCCCCCATCAATCACTAATTACAAAAATGCTCTTAAGCAGTGGTTTTTAACCTTCCTAATACTGTGACCCTTTAATACAGTTCTTCGTGTTGTGGTGACTACAACCATAAAGTTAATTCATTTCTACCTTATAATTGTAATGTTGCTACTGTTATGAATCACATGTAACTATCTAATATGCAGGAGATCCGACATATGATCCCATGAAAGGATTGCTCAACCCCTAAAGGATTGCACCCACAGATTGAGGACTACTACTCAAAGGTAGCAGTCTTATGGGTGCATTCTCAAAGTTCCCTTGTTTCAAATGACTACAGCTTGTGTCAAGTTGACATCAAACTATCCAGGGCAACCACAGAGATAAAAAGATGACAGCAAGAGAGGGCAGAGAGCTGAGGGTGAAGACAGGTAAATGTAGAAAGAATCTTGTGTACTGTATGGAAACATCACCTGTCAATAAAAGACTGATTGTCCAATGAGATGCGGCAGAAAAAAAGGAGGTAGGAATTCTGGTAGGGAGAGAGGAACTCTGGGGTAGATTCACACAGGGAGACGATTCACTTCAAATTCTGAGAAGGCAGTCAATGAAACTAAGAAGTTGTGACCAGCCATGGGACACTCATAGAATAGAATAAATAGGTTGATTAAATTACAACCTAGTTGGGGAACAAGCCCAAGCTTATGGCCTAGGCATTTATTCATACATAATTAAGTCTCAGAGTCATTATTTCAGGAACAGGGCATCAGGTGGAAAAGCCTGCAGTTACAGGTAAAAGTATATAAAGATCAAGAAAAATGAAGTGGCAGGCCCTGGTCACTGGAAAACTCTAGTTGTCAAGCCCTTAGGGTCAAAAGTAGTAACGCTGGCTCATGTCAATGGTTAAGGAGACACAACTTTAAACCTGCACAAGAACTGAAACACTGGTGGCAGTCAGGGCTGAGGCATCCTGACACCTAGGGCTGCCCTGAAGCTGTGATTCAGCCATACCAAATGTTCAGGAATCCCCACTTCCTGTCTCCACAAACCCTAACATTTGTAAGTTCAATGGTCCTGACATCCAAGATCCACAGAAGGACTGTGACACAAGCGGGTGCCCCTGCTGCTGCTCCTACCGTCCTGCTGCTGCCTCTAACCACTGCCCAGCACTGAGGGACACAGACGCTGCCACAGACCACCCATAAGAGCTTCTCCTTCCTGTCCACGATGTCTACCCATATACTGCAACTCGGCTCCTGCGGGATGATTGGTAACATGCTCGTCTTAGATTAATATACTCCAAACAAGGTCAAAACTATGACACGGGGGAGAAAGGAGTGTGAGATGTATTAAAACTGACACTATAATATTTCTCATGCCACCCTTACCCAGGGTGCTTTAAAGGCTGCCTTGCTAACTTTGGTTAGAAGTAAAGAGATAACACATTTATAAGGTCTTCTCAGTCAGAATGACTTCGGTCAGAGGGTTCCATTTCCTGATTCATCAGTGGACTCATGAATTCTGTGGTATGTATCACCTCTCATTCAAACCTTAGAGCAGCGGTTCTCAATCTGTGGATCAAGATCTCTTTGGGGACAGGATGGCCGTTTCACAGGGGATACCTAAGACCATTGGAAAACACAGAAATTTACATGACAGTCCATAAGAGCAAAAATACAGTGTTGAAATAGCAGTGAAGACAATTTTATGGTTGGGGTCAGCACACGGTGAGGAGCTGTGTTAAGGGTTGCAGCATTGGGAAAGTTGAGAACCACTGCTCCTGAGGCAGTGCAGTACTTTAGAACTTTCCTTCTAGAGAAAATTGTGACTGGGGGAGAGTTTCTTCTACCTTCTCATTAACCTATGTGTCGCCAAGGACCACTTAGCACATGCCAGTGAGATGTGTCTAATACTATCCCGAGCTACCAGTAGCCCCGAGGCATGGCGGATGGTGGCCTGTCAACCCAATCTCCATAGGTTCTGCCTTGTGAGCAATGTGCAAGGAGCGTCATTCCAATTTTATGAAGACCATTTCCTGGAAAAGAATTGAAGGAAAAAAAATAATGGAGTGTAAGAGAATTCAAATCCAGAAATCCAGTTATTAGTAAGGACCCAATGTGAAAACCCAACAGCACATACTTAGTTACCCAACATCTTCCTTCAAAGATGTTGTGCTTAAGAGTTGAAGCAGTGGATGAATAAAGACTTGGCTGAAGCTTCTATGCGTGCCATAGGCACTACTGGATCAAAATGAAAACTGATGCCCAGTGGAACCAAGTCTAGAAGCTCAAGAGGCCAGAGAGTGTAAACACCGCTTGGCCTTTGCATAACCATTTAAGACCATTTTCAAAGCTACAGTTTAGAGCTCTGGGGCTCGGGCATGTTAACGACCCCATACTGTGAACTCCTGGGAATAAACTCTGTTCACTATACATCACCGAGTGCTAATATCTCATTAGCACTCAGATGCATTGAGGAGGCAGAAAAGTGGATGTGTGCAAATAAATAAGCTTAAGATCCATTTTAGATTTGGAAATTTACTATCAATGGAGAGATCGTCAAAGCTGAAACCTGGGCATTCCTGAAACCAACTATGGGTGGGAATTGCACCTGTCCAAAGGGTATCAAGGTGGGTGTTTCCACTAGCACACATTTCCAGCTGCACACATGTGGATCTGAAGTTAACCCCCAAATTCTCCCCGAAGTCACACATTTTTCTCATGGGCAAGTCAGACACTCTATTTTGATCTTTTGGCCCAGTGCCCCAAACACGTGCTCCTTCTTTGTCATTTGAAACGTCACGGTTGCTATTGTCAGGGGGGATGAAGAACAGAAAGACAGCCCATCGAGGCTTTGTTCTTTGCCCTTCCATTCAAACAGGGGAGGAAAATATGAATGAAGGGAAGAGGTGGGTCTGTATTCTTCTGGGAGGATAATAAATGTGCTTTGTATCCGTCCAGACTCTTGAGTCCCACAAAGCTCTAGAGTCCCACAAAGTCCCACTAAGTGCTCTAAGTTGAGGTCTGCCCCAGCCCAGATCCCTTAATCAGAGAGAGAGCTGGCCATCTCCCCTGCAGCCGTATGTGACTACTGCTGTCTGGTAATGTATCTTTGCAGCTGTGCTTTGCTGGATGAGACATGGGAAGGCAAAATGGGCCACAGATTGTCCTGAGCTGGCCAGCGTTATTCCCTTGAACCACTGCCTGTGAACACACCTGCTAGAAATAAACCTCAATTGCTTTCCCCTGACGATCCCTGGACAGGACCTGAGGGCGGCATTTCGGCTCTGCTGTTGCCCTGTTCTCATTTCCCTCCCCCAGGAGTGCCCATTCTTCCTGGCCTGGCTCATTTAGAACCCAGCTGATTGAAGGGAAAGGCTTCGAAACTCCTTGAACTCCTAAACAATTCAACCCACCCTTCCTGAGCCATGAGGATGTTTGTAAAAACCCAAACAGCCTGGGGAGGTGTCAGGAAGTGAACCAAAGATAGCACTCTGTTTATAGGCCAGAAACATCACTGAGATTTCAGTCAGGTTTTGTTGTTTAGATTGTAAAGAAAATACAGACCCTCCCAGGGAAAGACTGATAGTCTGTAGATCATCCAGAGAAACTACCTCCATAATGTCTGGCCAGCCTCCAGCCTCAGTAGGGCTCAGGTGGAAAGAAGGGCAGAAGTAATTGTTTACCTAGTTCAGAGTAAGAAGAGGACAAGGGCAACTTCAGAAGACACTTCCCAGACCCTCTTAAATTTGGGACTTGTCCAGTGCTTTGCCTACTGGGTTGCCGCAGAGGGGTGGAGTGTGGGAATGCTGCAGAACTTCCATGGTCAAAAAAAATTAAAAAATAAAGCAAGCAAGCAAACAACAACATCCTCTGCTGTGGGCTTCAGTCCTGGCAGCATCTGTCACATGGCGGGACAGAGCAACCTAAGCACCAATTCCAGAACGACCAAGCTCCCGTAATGAAACGTTCGTAGTGTGGAAGGAAGAACGGTGTGGTATGGATGTTGCTGTACTCTGCATCTGAAATGGCTGCCACGGGCCTGAGTAGTAAAGGTGTGATCTCCAACAAAAGCAATTTCAGCGAGAAAGGGTCGGTTTGGGTTTACGGTTCTAGAGGATACAGTCTCGTGGCAGGAAGCCCTGTCAACAAGAGCTTGAGGCAACTAGTTACAGTGCTTACAAAATAAGAAGGCCGAGGGAGACAAAAGCTACCGCTCAACTCATTTTTCTTTTCCCATCCAGTCCAAGACCCCAACCCATGAAATATTTCCCACCACAGGTAAGATGAGTCTTCCCACCTCGTTTAACATAATCAAGATCATCTCTCACAAGCTGAGGCTTGCTTAGGTGACAATGAATGCTAACCATCCCAGGAGTCTGTGCTTTCTTGACAGGGATTAGAGAACTCTGGTCTCTTGCTTTTCTCAAGTTCAAGTCCTAGCTATGAGGTAAGCAGCTTTGCTATGTCATGGGCTCCTGCCAGGATGAGCCACTGTACTAGCAAAGCCACAGGACACACTGGTCATGACTGGAACATAAGGACAAGCCAAAAGGAAAAAGGAAAACCTTTTCTCTTGGTAAGTTGATTATCTCAGTTCCGTTACAGTAACAGAAAGCTTACAAACAAGTATTACTTCCTACAGATATCTGAGCTCAATGGTGCCTCAAACATTATCCAACTGAATTCCTGGGCTTTCTAATAGTGAGGGTTGGAGACATATCAAAATTTCAGACTGTCCTTGTGCCAATTCTTAAGAACTAAGATGTCAGAGAAAGGGCTCAGGGTTTTCATGAAAACAGCAACGAAAGATGTAACAGAAAAAAAAATCTACCAGGTGTCAAGTACAAACGGGCAGAGCTTGGAGCCTGCTGTTGAGCTCTTTTAAAAAGCCAGCTAGGTTAAGTCTTAAGTCACGGAAGGTGATTACTATTTTTAAAATCTTCAACTTTTATCAAGTTCACTTGTTATTTAAAAAAACTAATTCCAAAAATCTTAAAATTAACAAATTTTAAAATCCCATAGTTAGATTAACCCAGCTGTCATTCCTTAAAAGGAAGACCATCACATAGCAAAACCAAAGATTGTTTTTCCCACAGAATTAAATAACTACAAAATTTGCCTTGAAGGCTCATTGCCCTAAGCAGTTCACTTGGAGTCTCTGGGGCCAGGAGGAGACAGCTGTCCAGCCAGCCCTAGGATTGAGGGCCCAGCCTCAGAGAACAAAGCAGACCCTGACATTCACACCTGTGTTCATGAGTAGACCATTGATGCTTCTAATGAGCCTTCAGCCAGCTGCCACACCACATTACCAGATCGGGCTAGGCTCTAAGTCTGCAGATATCCCCCATGCAAACATATAGGGAGAGACAGAATAACACTGTTAGCCACACTCCAGCCTTCATTCTGCTCCTGCTGACAGAAGAATCAAGGTAGCCATGACCCTTGATCCTGGCCCTGACCATCCCACCTGGGAACTGCTTCCCATTATAATTTGAGCCTCTGGCCTTCAAGATTTTTGTTCTCTTTTTTTTGTTGTTTTGTTTTGTTTTTTAAAGACTTACTTATTATATATAAGTACACTGTAGCTGTCAGATGGTTGTGAGCCACCATGTGGTTGCTGGGATTTGAACTCAGGACCTCTGGAAGAACAGTCAGTGCTCTTAACCGCTGAGCCATCTCTCCAGCCCAAGATTTTTGTTCTTAAGGAGAAAACTATGAAGTATGAAGATCAGTCCTGAATAGCACAGAGCACCAAAAACTAATGCTTTCTGGGCATTAAAACTCTTGAGGATGCTTCCTTTCTAGATGTCAAATAGGTTCTTACAAAGATAATGGTCAGCCTCTCTGTGGACGTACTAGGGCCACAGCCCTTCATAAACGTGACTTCTTCAAAGGATGCTGAGAGAACAAGTTTCTGGCCTGCTTCCTCATCTTTCAATTGAGCTCAAAGGGTAGTGTAGATTCTATTTAAAGCATTTTCTACTTCCCTCTCAAGTCATACTCATGATGGCCAAGCTTTAAAAGAAAAAAAAAAGCATATCTCAAGTTCAACTTCCTGAGATGACTTCACAACCCAGTAATTTAACATCCACTCATTATTAAATCATAACTAGATGGCTGTTTTGAGACTCACTTTCTACAGCTTCCTAAGGCGGCACACAGGGACCCTCATTTTCAACTCCCCAGGATGTGACTCTGTTTACACTGAAGTTCCTGCCCTTCTGAAGAGCCTTCTGTATCAGGAAGAATGCATTTCCTTGCACTCAAAAAAATGCTCATACATTAGTGAGATGACACGGTCCATATTGCCTTTGCAGTTGCTATAGGCTGAATTTTGTACTCTCGGAATCCATAGTTTGGATCCTCAGCCCCCAGTAGCTCAGAATAAAACTATGTGGAGACAGAAGCTTAAGGTGATGGTCAAGTTAAAATGAGGTCATAGGTTCAGACCCCAACCAAATCTGACTTAAGTTATTACTAGAAGCCCAGAGTACAGAGAGCTAAACACCCCAGACACTTGCACATAAAGCCATGTGAAATGGCAACCAACAGGCAGCCTCCTGAAAGCCAAGACAGTGTTCTCGAGGGAAAGGCCTCTTCCAGGACCTTGAGTTTAGGGTTTCAGTGTTTAGATTGTGGGGAATCTTATTTTGGTCTTGAGCAATTTACTCTGGCAGCCCTAAGAAACACATATACAACTCATCTCAGATACGTGAGAAAAATGGAGACTCTCAACCCATTGACCAAATTCTTAGGTTCCATAAGCCATGCTCAAGGGTACAATGAAACTACATCAAGCCATGATTTATTTTTCCAGATGGGCTAGTGTTAACCCTTACGGATGAAGACCTGAAAATCTCAGGACCATTTAATTTTCTTTCTCCCCTTCTCTTTTCTGTCTCCCTTTCTTCTTCTTCTTCTTCTTCTTCTTCTTCTTCTTCTTCTTCTTCTTCTTCTTCTTCTTCTTCTTCTTCTTCTTCTTCCTCCTCCTCCTCCTCCTCCTCCTCCTCCTCCTCCTCCTCCTCTTCTTCTTCTTCTTCTTCTTCTTCTTCTTCTTCTTCTTCTCCTCCTCCTTCTTCTTCTCCTTCTTCTTCTTCTCCTTCTTCTTCTTCTTCTTCTTCTTCTTCTCCTTCTTCTTCTCCTTCTTCTTCTCCTTCTTCTTCTTCCTCTTCCTCCTCTTCCTCTTCCTCCTCTTCCTCTCCTCCTCCTCCTCCTCTTCCTCCTCTTCCTCCTCTTCCTCCTCTTCTTCTCCTTCTTCTTCTGTGATTTTATATTCAAAATGAATATCAGCAATTACAGGTTAAGTTGCTACAAAGATAGTATGGACTGTTATACAATATGAACTGATGTAATGTAAGTACTTCATAATCAGCAAACGAGAATACAGTGCAAGAGGCTCCACTCTAAGTATCTTTCCTCAGCCTCTCAAAGAAAAAATATTAAGTACAGCCCTGTTTTCCATCTCTTGTCACTCCCAACTTTCACCCCAATGGGTGCCAGCTGTCCTTTCAATGCACAGTGAAGCCCACACCCCACTCCTGAGACCTTGCAAACCAAATGCCATTGCACATAGATCCCGGTGACTCTCCCAACGCTCAGCCTCTTCCTGGTACAGTGAATGTTCCACCACAGAACTCAAGATAACTCTGTGAGTCTGTGGGTGCTTCTCAACAGGAGAATCTTGGACTCTCTCAGCTATCAGCAGCTCCCAGCTTCCATATAGTTCCATCTGTTCTAGTGGCTAGCAACCCTGACTCAGCATTCCTGGTCCCTGTGGATGATGTAGTACCTAGGGCACCATCTTGCCATACCCTGGGGATTTTTATAGTTTATGATAGGAACCAAGCTGCTCAGGGATCTTCAGACCTGAATCCAGATGTTCCCCCAAAACTGCCCAGCCCCGAAGAGATGAAGAAGCAGATTACATAATGGCTTGAGTGACTCCAAATTTGTTTCTCACCATCTCATAAGAGTAACTCCTTAAATAAATGAGTATATGCGAAAACTGAGGTGAAGAATGACATTTGGTTTGCAAGGTTGCAAGAACACTTTTGGCCTTCCAGTTACACAGACTTACATGTCAGCCTACTGACTGGGTCTTATGTTAAAACAAGAAGCTACCATCAAGAAATGATCCACCATGTTGTAAAACTCATCAAACTGTCGTGCACACTGTGGACGAGCCAGTATCTCTGGTTTACTCTTTCTAGAAACACAAAATTCCATCTCCTTGTTCCATTTGTAGCTGGGCAGAGCCACACTGAGCCCTTAAGAACATGTTTGTGATGAACCTGTTTTCTTCCCGGCCACACCCAACCTTGATGCTCACTGCTGATCCAAGTTCAGGTTGTACCCTCCTCTAAGCCACTCAATACTGGTAAAGTAGTAGTTTTTCAGGCTGTGCCTTACCCTGAAAGACTCCATTTCACAAGCAGAATTTGACTGCATTCTGGACACAACCGACAAAGCAGAGGAACTGTCCTCCCTTGGTGTGTACAGAAACACCACCATCTGCCTGCTACCACCTCTTAAATTATGCCTTTGCCTAGAAAGGATGACAAGTCTATAAATTTATCAAAGTAAATTGGGGAGATGTGGACACATTAAACTCACATCAGAAAAATCGGGCCCTAGAACTTGTCAGACACATCAGACAGGAAGAATGGGAGCGATGTGTTCATCTGGACCTCAGGAAGAAGAAAACAAGATGCTAGGAAGACAGTGGCCATAGGTACTCATTATCTGACCATAGAAGGTATGTGTCCAGGGACCAGCAAGCTGAGAACACTTGACTATCACGGGGATTTCAGCTCACTTCAGTCCTTAATGTCCATCTCACCTACTTGAATTACTGTCCATCTGTCTGTCCATTCCTCCTTCTGAATCTGCATCAAGTCATGTGTCCATCTAAACCTGGTCCTGGGCCTTCATGTTCCCAGATCTTGCTTCTGCAGCTTGACTGTAAGCTTGGCCTTGACCTATGACCCTGTTTGTCTCTGTAACATTTCCAGCAGTACTCCTACCAGCTTCACTCCCATTTTTAGCTGCTCTGTAACACACACACACACACACACACTGGAAGGGGGAGGACAGCATTACTGTGTTATCTGAGTCTCTCTCTCTGTATGTATGTATGTATGTATGTATGTATGTATGTATGTATGTACAATCTAATAAAGATTAGAATAAATCTCAACTCAGTTGGCTCTAAAGAAAAAGGGACCACTTGGCAAGTTGCTGCCATTTCTGATTGACTGAGCTAGATCCAGAGGCCTTGATAGAGCGTGTCCTAATACAGATGATATGCAAATATTTTCCTGTCTGTAATAAATTACCAGAATGAGAAGTTATCCACTTTGAGAAGACACATTGTCGTTTGCTCCTCTGCTCTAACAATATAGCATCCACTTAGCCACCCTAATGAAATAACCTGAACAAGATGGCCGAAGCAACTGCAATTTTTTCCCTCAATTCTGGAGGCTGAAAGTTCAGGGATGGCAGCATGACCCAGTTCCTTCCTGGGGCTGGGGGTTTTATTTTATTATTTTATTTTATTTGACTTTAATTCACTAAAGAGGGACACTGTATCACTGTGTCCTCCATAGGGAAAGGGGGCTAAGCAACTCTCTGGTGGCTTTTCTCCTAAGGACTCTAATCCATCAGGAGATCCACCTTCAGCTAATGTTCATCTAACTTTAATCATCTCCCAAATGCCCATTAGTGATGGAGTTCCCTCACACTTACTGAGGGAGACCCAGCACAGTTCACTGTATATCTCATGTTTCTCTTCAGGGGCTCCTACTACAGTGCTAAGCACCACAGAGTGTGACTAAGAAGCCTATCCAGGTCACAGTTGCATCGGGTATCTTGAACGTACAATTCACACTCATTCATTTTAAAAGTCAAAGCCTGTTGAGTTACCTTTGCTTTCTAAATTTACTTTTAATTCTCTAATTCTGCAAACTCTTGTAAGGGAATTAAATGCTCTCCTAAATATGTGTGCATTCATCAAACAATTATTTATCAGACAATGGCTGGCACCAAGTGTTGTTGCAGCTGCCAAGGATTTGATAGCTAACGTGTCCACAGACAACAGAGAGCAGAAATGGAAGGCAACTTTGGCAAGTTTCTCCAAATGACAATGATCTTAAAAACCTCATGTCTTATATGGAACAACACCTGTTTCTAGTGGTTTGTCCATTTTTCTTCTCCTCCAACCAGGAGAAGCTACAACAAAGGTGCTTGCTTACATCATGTTACTGTTTCCCAAATACTGCTAATGCTACCAAGCGTCTGCGACTCTCTCCTCAGCCTTTTCATGTTTCATTCACTTCCTCTGACCCCACCCATCCTAAGTCAGTCTTTCCTGATCCCAAGGACTTAGAAATTGCTGGGTCTTTGGGTGCTCCCCACTCCACCCCTTACCCCTGCCCACCTTCTGAGTCTCAAATAACATCAATTCTTTACACCATAACACATAGGTCATGGGTTTTCTTTGCCTGATTCGAGGGTATAGTCTGCTAGTTACTCTCTGATGTCTGTGGAATCTCCCATTAAAAATTCTCTCATCACCTAGCTCCACCTTTCAATCAATCATTGATGTCTTTGCTAACTTTCTGTCCACCTATGTCCTCCGACAACCTTGAGGGCAGGTTAAAAAGGTGGAAATAGACAGAAATGATAGCACAGAAATGTTCTCTCTGATGTGAGCTACTGTCCTACCACCCTCATCCATACCTTGCCAAGCCCTGTCTGCCATGATGGACTGATACCCACGAAACCGTGGGAAATTTTAATTAATCCATCCTCAAGTATTTTGATCACAACTACAAAAGCTAACATCATACAGTATGCCAGCAGAAATGTCAGGGCTAGTCAGATGGTATGAGTCTGGGATTCTGGTCAGGGGCGGTTTGAGGAGCCGGAGGCAGGCTGTAGCAGATCTTAGCCTCAGGAAGCACCACTGGCCTGTGACAGAGACAATGTCTAGGGACAATAGACAAATAAATTAAGCCCTGTCTACTACCTGGTTAAGATCCTTCTGGGTGCATCTCTAGCTGTACATTAGGCCACAAAAGCTAGTGCAACATTGGCAAGCCCTCAGCCTTATATATAAAACCAGACTCAGTTTAAGCTCGTGGGACTCTGGAGGGGCATAAAATAACACAGACATGAGGGGAATTGTTACCAGGGGAAAGGCATGTGCCTCGGTATACCCTAAGAATAAGGTCAGAGGTCAATCTATTCATCCCACCAAAACCAGAGCACTTTTCTCTTCATTGACCTAAACTCATTAATTTGGGAGTCACATCTCTAAGCTAAACATTACTGTCTTCCCAGTAGCTACCGTGCAGGTGGCACTTCTTTTTTTTTTTTCTTTTTCTTTTTTTTTTTTTTTTTTTTTTCCGGAGCTGGGGACCGAACCCAGGGCCTTGCGCTCGCTAGGCAAGCGCTCTACCACTGAGTTAAATCCCCAACCCGCAGGTGGCACTTCTAATGCGTGTGTTGTGATAATGGTTGTCAGGTTACTCTGATGAAACGTGAAGGCCACTTCTGTTAAAATACTGACTCTTCATGGTAGCCTCCCAACATACAGTGACTGACTCCATGACATAAGTGTCTCGGAATGCTTGTCTTCATGGCATATCTGTTCCGTCTACACCCCCGCCCCCATCCCTAATTCAGACCCTACTCAGCTCCGCCTTACACATGCTGGCCATTTGAGGAGTGTTTGGCCCAAGCTTATAACACAAAGCAAACTTGAGCTATGACCCATCAGAGTGGATGTGTATTTCTGCTTACCCAAGCCCTGCATTTTCTCAGCGCCCTGGGCCCCCTTGTAGTCCTTCATACTTTTCATAAGGGTCCATATTCGCTAGAGGCCAGGGCATGCATATAAAATGATGACTGGGCCACCCAGAAGTTCCTGGCTTAGTCTCTCATTAGTTCACCCAAACAATGTCAGGATGTTCATGGACAAGACATTCTTGTTAAACGAGTCGACAATTGTCACAGTTAGCATTCTCAGAGCAAAGTAGATCACTGAAAGCCTCCAGTCCCTCTGGGAGGTGAGGAACAACCTGACCCTTCTTCTACTTGCTTTTCCTTCTAGGTCAAACTTAAATTATTCAGCCAGACTGAAGTCTCAATACATTAGCCGTACCTGCACCATTGGGAAGACATGGCCTGTAAGTAGATTCAATTTAAGCTTATCCCCGTCTAGCTTACAAATAAATGAGTCTCAGACTATAGTTATTTTATTTGGTTTTAACAATTACTGGGGGTGTCACCCCTAATCTTCTCTTCTAACTGCTGACCTGGATACCTCCCCAGCAGTGTACCCCCAGATACTTGCTGTTTCTCCTGGCCATGTGCTCATGGTTCCTCTCCACTCATGGCGGCTTCCTCCTCTCTCTTGTTCTTCCTCCATCTTGCCTTGTCTCTTCTCCTCCAACCAGGTCACTCCCAAACCACCTACCCCTAATCCCTCCAGTAATTGGCTACAGCCAATTTTATTTAACCAAAAGAAAAAAGGTTTCCACAACAAAGGGTTGTAAATGTGAGAAGTCACTGGTAGACCTCCTGGTATAGAATTTAGCATTACAATACATAGCAACAGACCAAACCTCAACAATGGCCAGGAGTCATTTTCTGCTTTCCTTGACTTGAAATCCTATCTAGGATCAGATTGACACCTCTGTCCTTTAGCTTCAAGCTTCTATTTGACAGATAGCCTTTGTTTAGACCATCTAACATGATATGTTGTTGAAGAGATTTAAACAAATTAACACACACACACACACACACACACACACACACACACCAAAGTTTATTTCTCTTCTAATCTGTGAAAACAGCTTTGGGGAGTGGGGGGGGGGAGTGCTTCCCTTGAATCCAGATTTCTTGTCTTATGTTTTCCCTGAATCCAAGGATGAAACACACATCTTGAGAGATGTTCCTTATTTTAGGAGGGAAACATGACAAGATGGCAGGCTTCACTGCTAAGGAATAACATTTACGCCTTAGTTAGTCACTACTACTGTTAAAGAGTTTGCATGCATTATTCCACAAACCTTCACAGCCACCATGGATGGTAAGTATTTGTGATGGTTAATATTGATGGTCCACTTCACAGGCTCTAGAAACACCTAGAAGGCAAGCTTCAGGTTGTGTCTGTGAGGGAGTATCTACATTAGGTTAAGTGAGGTGGAAGTTTCTGTCTTAACTGTGGTCGGCACTATTCTGCGGAGTGAAATCCTGGACTTACTCAAAAGGAGAAAGCAAACATTATTAGTAATCATTTCTCTCGGCTTCCTGGCTACAGGGAGGATGTGACCAGCCTCTCTCTCTCTCTCTCTCTCTCTCTCTCTCTCTCTCTCTCTCTCTCTCTCTCTCTCTCTCCTACTCTCCCTCCCCTTCTCCCTCTCTGTCTCTCTTTCTGCTTCCTGACTGCAGGTGGAAAGTCTCTTCAAAGTTTGGACCCTACATTCCCACCATGATGGACTGTGCCTCCTTGAATTCTGAGACAAAATAAAACCCTCCCTTAAGTTGTTTCTTGGTCACAATAATAAAAAAAGTTACTAATATAAAAAACTTTTTTGCCTTTGCTGGTGAGAAACTGAAGCTCTGGGAGGGAAAGAGTTCTTCCCCCTAGTATCAGATTCCTCCAAATGCTGACAGTTAAATCCAGGCTGTATGATTCTCAAACATGAGTTTTCAGTCTCTACCTCCACCTGACTCCCCGCTTGAAGCATACTGTCTTTTAGCCTGGGAGCCACTGTTCTGCCACTGGGAGAATGAAAGGCAGATATCTTTACTCTTTGCCTCATGTTTGCATTTCTGGTTCATTTCTCTCCTGCTCCACCTGCTGTCATCCTGCTGATGCCCACCACCTTCCAACCCCACTGATGTAGCTGATGAACTCCTGGGATAGCCACTCTTGCCTTCACTAGTAGCCACTTCTTTTGCCCTCAGTACCCCTCCCACCATTAAAAACACCACACACACACACACACACACACACACACACACACACACACACACGCATACACACAGAGACACACACGATACACTACACACACACAGACACACAGACACATACACTATACACACAGACACACTACACACACAGACAAACACACACTATACACACAGACACACTACACACACAGACAAACACACACTATACACACAGACACACTACACACACAGACACACAGACACATACATACAGGCATAGACACACACACACACACACACACACACACACACACACACACCCTGCATCCCTTCAGACTCATTCTCTCATGTATTGGAGGAAAACTCCCTGTGCTTTAGTTAAAGTTGAGATGTACCTTGGAGGGGAGGAAAGCATACTTCCATATTCTCTAATACATTTCTATTCATTTGATATTCAAAAAGGCTGTGCCCCATGGATGCTCTGGGTGTGGCAGTGTTAGAGATGATGTTCTTAAACTTTGGAATGCAGCCTCGTGAGAGAGAGTGGAGCTAGGGATGGGGAGATTCACATCCGTGTGTGGTGACTGAGCTCAGTGAACTCTGCTTTTGGTGGTGTGTTTGAATTTGAGAAGAAATGGAGACACCTTTCTGAAGCTGATTCTGTCATACTTAGAATGATGATGCTGGGGAACTGCTCATTAGAACCATTCTAACATCATATCCAGATAGATACAAAGAGATGGACTTCACACAAATGCATACTGTGTGCAAGCTTTTCTTCCCAATTCAGTTCAAAGGCCACGCTCAGTGAAGGTCTTTTGTGTCATTAAATTTAATTTAGCAAATTAAATCTGCTAAGAACCCATGTTCTTAGCAGCATGTGGCTGGCCAGGCATTCTGGGAGTCTGAGCTGTGTAAGGTGGAGGAGGCAAGTCCAAGGCAGGGGACAATGGTGGCCTTCCAGTTCTTCCAAAGTTCTTTCCTTCTGCACACAAGTGACCTGGTTATAGCACCAACGTCTGAATGCCCAAAATGGGGGAGTGGATATGCTGGCTGAGGAAGGCAATGTATAAGCCATCCCAAGATGAGGTGCCTCTGTGGAAAACCAGCTACTCGTCTCCCTGAGATGTGGTCTGCGTTAAGAGAAAATTCCTTAGAGAGAAGTCAGGAATCTGAAGTTTCAAATGAATAACACTGAATGTATGGTTTTCACTTGTCCCGTGGACAACCAGCTCACTCAATGGATCCCCCCCCGTTGAGTTTTACAACTGGCCACCTCTAGAAACTGTTCCATAACAGGGTCGTTGCTGGAGATCATTTTGCTGGGAGGGTCCCCCAGCATTTGAATTCATTAGAGGTTCCTAAAGACCTCACTACCGTGAGTAGTGTCTCTCAGAATCCTTGTGTAGTCCTATAGCTACACAAGGGACTTGTGTATCACTTTCACCCTTACTGATTCTACCTGGATGAGGGCTCGTGGGGAATGAGTGACTCAGAAGGGAGAGGGAGGGCAGAGGGAAGAGAGGCATCCTCAGGCTGGGAGTGTGGCTGTTACTTTGTGAGGTGTGTGGTTTCCCACAGAGGTGACCACAGCTGAGGAACAACATGTTAAACGAAGCTGACAGTGTGTGAAGTGGAAAATGTCACCCTCAGAGGAGAGGCATTGTGAACTTTGGTTTTGATTTAAATGAATGGGAACTCAAGGAGAGAAAATCCTTCCAATGCTCTAGAAAAGCCACGAGGTTGATGGTTACCGGGGGCGTGCTGGAGCTCAGATACGGTAACTCCTTCACTGGGACGTCATCTGACTACCGAGCATTCGGTTCCCAATAATGAACTTCTCTCTTCCCATGTTCCTCTTTTGAATTCTGTTTTTTTTTTTTCTTCTTCTTCTTCTTTTTCGTTTTCCTTTTCAGACATGGGCTACAGTAATATAGGGGACTGGGCCAACTCATCAGTGAAGAAACAGCTGTCAAAAGTTTGAGGGATTTTGTGGGTACCACTCTTGGAATTTGTGTTTGGGGGACTGGATCTTCGAAAGAGCAAAAGAGGATTTCTTCCTAAGGAAACCATGCATTCTTAGCAATGTGTACCTGGACAGGCATTCTAGTATCTGAGCTGTGTGAGGTGGAGGAAGCGAGTCCGGGGCAGCGGGCAATGGTGGCCCTTTCCTTCTGCACACAAGTGACCTGGCTACTTACAGCACCACCCAGAACACCTGCTCACCTCTTTGCCTCATCCATCATCCAAATCTGGAGGTTCACACACTCCACATTAATCATTTGGAGCAAACACCTGGCAAGGGAGACCGCCAGGGGCATCTCCAAAAGGAGGTCTGCCATGAGTGACAATGGGGAGGGGTAGGAGGGTGGAGAGCAAGTGAGCAGAGTCTCCACCCTTTGCTAGTGGGAAGCTGAGGTAGCTGCTGGGAGACAGAACTGATTAGCATTGCCCAGAGAATCCAGAGAAGTAGAGAGGCAGATGAGGAGCTGCTGGGAGAATTAGCATCCTTAAATAAGAGACATAAGTGTAATGGGAACGGAGGAGTTCCTAAGTGGCTCATCTCGGGCTGCTGTGCAATAACGGCAATGTTAAATATACACCAAAGAGGAGGGGAGAGAGGATAGGTTGGATGAGACAGTGCAGTTATTAGAAATATGCACCACGCAGGGACCTATCTGCACCCAGTTCCAGGGTTTGTTTGGAAACAAATCGCAATATTCTTAATGGCATACTAAACCTCATCGCAATGTTCTTTACGTTGTGATGAAACTGTGCGTTCTGTGCTCAGGTGACATTGTGTCTTCCTCTCACTAGAGAAAAGCTGGGACAGAGAGCATCCTCTTCCCTGTATAAGAAAGACCAGCTTCTCTGGGAATACCAGACACTAAAGCTGCCACTTACCCTGTACCAGCCCACTCTTTCTGCATGGGAAGTGTTCTGTTTTCTCAGTCAGGCTGAGTAAGTTCTTCAAGGCAGAGGAAAATCATGTACTTCCTAAGGCCTCCCTTTGGGATGCAAACTGCTTGCTGATGAAACCACTCAGGACCTTGCTGCTGGGTTGCCCTCAGAATCCTGTGTCTTTGCAGCTGCTTTTGGGGATGTGTGTGAGGGAGGCAGATAGCTTCCGTGCGTGACAGGAGAACATGCACACCCATTCGTCTGAAAGGCAGTATCTGGGAACTAGATATCCTTAACGAGTAGCTGTCTCTGTGTGCCAGGTGCTTCCCAGGGCATTCCCAAGAAAGACACACAAGAAGGATGATGATTAAGACAAATGAAGTCTCTAGTGTCCTGCCTTCTCTGGTGGATGCCGGATCTCTTTCTGTTCTTTAAAGTCTCAGCAGGCCAGAGTCATGAGGACGCTGCTGGTACCCATGGGATAGCATCATTTATCTCTTTTCCTCCCTCGCCTTTTGCTGAGCGATCGGCCACAGTGACACTTCTCACCCATCTGCCTCTCATGACTAGGAGATCTCTAGCCCAAGTGCCCCTAAAGCAGTGGTTGAACCCTTGGGATCAATTATCAGATAACTTGTATATAAGATATTTATATTATAATTCATAACAGTAGCAAAATTATAGTTATGAAGTAGCAAGCAAATGACTTTATGGTTAGCGGTTGCCACAACATCCTTCTGTGACACTTGAGATCTGTCAGCACGAGAGAATGGACTAAGCAGAGGGTGATTCTGAGTGTAGGGTTCTTCATGCCTGTCTTAGCGTTTTACTGCTGTGAACAGACACCATGACCAAGGCAGCTCTTATAAGGACAACATTTAATTGGGGCTGGCTTACAGGTTCAGAGGTTCAGTCCATTTTCATCAAGGTGGGAACAAAGCAACATCCAGGCAGGCATGGTGCAGGAGGAGCTGAGAGTTCTACGTCTTCATCTGAAGGCTGTTAGCAGAATACTGGCTAGAACTGTACTTAAAGGTCGCAGCCTTAGGGAGGTTGAGAAACCACTGCCCTATAGGATGCTGATAAAGGGCACTGATTCCTGTGTGTGTGGCCATCCCTCTCCTTCAGCTTTACCCCAGTTCCAGCCACACTTGGGGTGGCTGCTCTAGTGGGCAGGTTGGGCTCTGCTGATGTCTTCTGGGCCATGCCCCATGAAGCCTTTGGGAAGATGTTCGTTACTTTCTTGCTCTGTTGCAGCTCATCCCTTCATGCATGAGGCAGAATGGGGTATGTAGACAGAGAGCTGCGGAAGAGGCGTTGTGATGGTTTGTATATGCTCGGCCCAGGATGTGGTACTATTAGAAGGTATGGCCCTGTTGGGGTAGGTGTGGCCGTGTTGGAGTAGGTGTGTCACTGTGGGTGTGGGCTCAAGACCCTCACCCTAGTTGCCCGGAAGTCAGTCTTCCATTAGCACTGCCATGTTCCCACCATGATGATAACGGACTGAACCTCTGAACCTGTAAGGCAGACCCAATGAAACATTGTCTTTCTAAGAATTGCCTCGTTCATGGTTTCTGTTCACACCAGTAAAACGCTCACTAAGACAGGCATGAAGAACCCTGCGCTCAGAATCCCCCTCTGCTTTCTCCATTCTCTCGTGCTGATGGATCTCTAGTGTCATACAGCTTAGGACAAGTTTGTTTGCAGGATGTTCCATGGGCAGTCATTCCCAGAGGAACCTGGGAACCTCAAGTCCTCCCAGTGGATCTGAATAAATACCACTGGGTTCAGATTGACACTCACTCCAAGGCAGTTGCACTCCCAGGACACTAATGATAGAGAGTATCGTATACACCTTGGCTTCACTCAGCTCTCTCAGTGGTCACAGAAAGTAAGACACACAGAAAGGTGGATGGGTGAGTGGCATGTCTTATAAAGATGTCCAGGACCACCAAAGGACAGGTTCTCTGTCAGGGCAGAAATGGTGCTATTTTTTTCCCTTCTTTCTAGACTCAGTTTTCTCTCAGTTCAACATGTCCCAGTGTGAGGGTTACTGTGTCAAAGTACCATACAGTCAGCTTTGCTTTGGACTCTGGAGTGACTATAAAGGGGCTCTTTTGTGGAGGTTGTCCCTGTGAATTCTAACTTCAAAGCTTTTCAAATGTACAAAACAGGACAAACGGCTCTTCAAGTCTTTAAAATATTAGCGATTGGAGAATCCTCCTTTACCCTTTCCGTCTGAAATGTAACCCACCTGCTGTTTCTTCAGAAGTATTAAAAATGAAGAACAAGGGTTATGCTGCTTGTTTTGAGGTGGCTTTTCTTTTCGTCTCTTGCAATATGTTTTGTTTTTGTAGCTTACCAAGGAATCACATGACTTATCTTTAAATAGAAATATCCTGATAATTTTCAGACTATTTGTCAACTCTCTACCATGAGAAAAAAAATCTTCTGTTTTTTTTGTTTTTTGTTTTTTGTTTTTTGTTTTTTGTTTTTTAACTTCCATAAGATGGGGAAGCCACTCCATTTTCTGGTCCTGACACCTTTCTGGTGAAGTTCATCTGAGAAATGATGCTGGTGTAGTCTCTGAAGTCTCCAGGTTTAGAACTTGGGAGAGCACCCTGAGAACCATCTAGCATGTTCTTAACAATGCATGCTCTCTTAGTCAAAGTTCCATGGTTATGAAGAGACAACCATGACCACAGCAACTCTTATTTTTAACAAAGCATTTAATCGGAGCTGGCTTACAGTTTCAGAAGTTTAGTCCATGATCATCATGGAGGGAAGCATGGCACCAGGCTGACATGGTGCTGAGAAGGAGGAGAGAGTTCTACATCTGGATCTGCAGACAGCAGGAAGAGAGTGACACTGGGCCCGGCTTGAGCATCTGATACCACAAATCCCACCCCCCAGTGACACACTTCCTCCAACAAGGCCACACCTCCTAATAGTGCTACTCCCTATGGGGCCATTTTCTTTCAAACCATCACACATGCCAAGAAGGCAGCATAGAAACTGTAAATCGTCAATTTATTATCAGACAATACATAGATGTCCAGCCAGGAGGGAAACTATTTCCAAAATATAAGACGAAAACTCTTTAGGACTCACAAAGAGCATTCCCAATTCACTCCCAGGGGGGTGGGCTCCAACCTTACCACCATATTCAAACCATGGGGCTCTACCTGAGAATCACAGCAAGTGGGAACAGACACAAATAGAAAGGAATTCCTGTTAGGTGAGGGATACGGAGCTAGGCTCTCTCTCCGCACTCAGCATCCATGTGCCAGGCAGGATGTGGCTATGAGTACTGTTCAATGAAGGCTTCACCTTTCATCTATTTGTCCTGAAGTTTATAAAGAATGAGTCAGAGGGTCAGCAGGATTAACTCAGAGCTGGCAGCACCTCTCAGGACCCTGACAGGAACCCTCTCTGCTCAACCTTGCCAGGGAGGTGGTTGAGAAGTATTTGGAAAGTGATCAAGTTGGGGACACATAACTGTATCTCTTTTACTGTTTTCTGGGTGGCAGAGTTTAGATTCCATCTAGCACAAAGGAGCCTGTTTGCACCACTAACCCCTTGAAGCCAAGTCTTGAGTCCACAAAGTGACAGAGTGGATTGTACATGGCTTCTTGTCTTTCGTCATTGTCAGATACATTCTCTCTTTGATCAGAAAAGGCAGCATCCCTGCCCCATGAGCGCTTTCCAGCATGAAAATAAGAAATGGACTCACCAGTCTGGCAAGCCTCCCTGGGATGAGTGACGGCGCTCACATAGCTCTGCACATAGATCATCCGTGCAAGTCACTGTGAGTCACTCTCTCAGTGGCTGCACAGAACATGGGCAAGGCCTCAGCCAGGCTGTCCTGTGGCCCCAGGAGGCCTGCTTTACCAAAGGAACATCAATTTTGCAACCAAGCTGAGGAAACACCCTCCAAAGGTTAAGCGTCTGTTACGTCAGTCCCACTGGACAAGTTTCCAAGCTAAAATGCAATGATTTGAAGTCTCTATACAGAGCAGCCCCTTTAAAGGAATGCTTTAAAAAGCTGGGCTAGGTGTATGGGTTTGTAATCCTAGAGCTGAGAAGGCAGAGAGATAGGCTCACAGGACAGTCTGCCTAGCCTGCCTGATGAGTTTCAGGCCTGAGACTGTGTCTCCAAAAAAACAAACAAACAAAAACAAACAAACAAAAAAAACCCCAAAAAACAAAAATCAAAAATCAAACCCAAGATGGATACCATATCCAAGGAATAACATCTGAGGTTAACCTCTGGCATCCATAGGTACACACACATACATGCATACCCACAAGTGCCCCTGCACACACACAATCAGAAGCATGCATAGAGACACATACCAAAAAAAATTCTTTGTTTTCATAAGAGAGTTTTTGAGGTATGTGTGTTGTTATATGTGTATATATGAATATGTGGTAAATGTATATGTGTGTGTGAATGTATTATATGTGCATATGTATGTGTGGTACATGTATAAGTGGTGTGTGTATGTGTGTGTGATATGTGTGTGATATATGTGTGTGGTGCATGTGTGTAATCATATGTGGTATGCATCTGTGTCTCTGTGACTATGTGGAATGCATGAGTGTGTATGTAGTATATGTATGTTATGTCTATGTATGTGCACATCTTTGCAGTATACATACCCACGAGTGTTTCTGGAGACTGAGGGAAGATGTAAGGCACCCTGCAGACACTTGCCACATCATTCTAAGACAGGGTCTCTCGCTGAATATGGAGTCGGCCATAAGCTCAGTTGTCCTTCTGTCCGTCCCACAGCTCCAGGATTCCAGCATTCTGCAAGGCCACAATGGGCCGCTTACATGAGCTCTGGAGATCAAAACTCTGGTCCTTGTGCTTGAGCAATGAATGTTCTTACCCACTAAGCTATCCTCGAGCTATGTCTTTGTGTCTTCAGCCCAAAAGACATTCCACATACCTTCTAAATGAATTTCCTCTCATCCAGTGTGGATGAGGTCAAACACAACTGATTTAAAGACTGCCTATAGCCAAGATTGGTGAAACCTTACTAATGTGTATGCTATTCACATGGCAGTCGCTCATGCCTGTACATACATAACTTGGGTAGAACTAGACTGACATTTGCCTTTGAACCAGCTTTTGAAAAAGGAATTTGCTAAGCGTGCAAGATAATTAATATTGCACAGAAAATAATCCATGTAATCACTCCCATTCAATTTTCTTATTAATTAATTAAATGGTTGTCTAAAGACATCTAGCTTCTTCTGTCTTGTTTCTCCACAAATAGTCTCTAAAGCAATAAAAACATGTAATTTCTTTATAAAATTTCCAACGTAGACTCTATGTTCACTGGACAAAGTCTGATAGAGTTTTGAAAACAGTGAAACAAAAAGACAGGAGAAAGGCAGAGGGAGGCAGGCATGAAGGAGACCCTAGTCCCACCCAGGTGGTGGAAGGACTGTCAAGGCATGTGGGTTTGGGCTCTGGGCATGAGACCTAATCATGGGGCCCAAGGGACCGGCTGTGGTACTCCCAGAACACAAAAGGATACAATCTCTGTTTGTTCTAGACTGCTGGAAAATACTCACTAGCGCATGCCAGCTGTTCAGGGCTCCTTCCCAGGCTGTCAGTTGGATGGAATTCTCCCTAGCCTTTTTAACAAACATGAGACCGAGAACTGCTTGATGGACTGGGAATTATTCTGGAGCCTTCAACAAACAGCGCTAATCAACCGGCTCCCAAAGCATCAGGAACAAAAACTGAACCTGTGCACATGGGGAAGGCAGGTCACCGGGTGAACCTCTGCCCCATCTAAACATAACAGAGGCAGCACAGTGAAGAGCAGGCATGGTGGCTAGAGATGAAACTGAGGATGGCATATCACCTCCTCAAAGCAGCCAGAGAGAGTGAACTGGAAGTGGGTGAGCCTATTCATTCTCAAAGTACCTATAGCCCTTTAAGGGACTTCCTCCAGAAAATCTTCACTTCTAAAAGTTTTGTAATCTCCCCAAACAGTACCACCAACAGGGGACCAACATGTACACGAACCTGTGGGAGACATTTCTCATTCAAACTACCACAGTTCCTTTCTCCTTACTCACCCAATCTACATCTCAAAGCTTGCAGCCCGTGACAGTACCTTGACCCAGGCTCTTACAGGGTAACTGTGCTCCACCCCAGTGAGACCTTACACAAAATACATAAGATGTTTAACTGAATAATGAAAGTCAAATGAGCCTTTTAGATATCCCTAACCCAACTGTTCTCTTAATGAGGGGTCAGGTCCAAGACAAACATCCTGTGAGAACACAGAAAAAATGGCCACCTACAAGTCAGCCATGTAGACCTCCACAGAGCCACCCCTGCCCACACCTCCCTGTTAGACTTCAAGTGTGAGGAATAATTTTCTATTGTGAAAACCACATAGTCCACTGTGTTTGGCATGGAAGTCCTGGCTAATAGTACATTCTCTCTCTAGACCTTAGGGATCTGGGCTAAGTCACTCTGACTGCCCAGGGTGTCCTCAGTACAGGATCCAAGTCTCTTTGAGGGTGGGCAATATGTATAGGCAGCAGCTAGCATTACTGTCTGTAGCTTCTTCTACATTGAAATAATCCTTCTAGGAGGAAGCTTCCTTAAGACTCAAGAAGTAAAGAAGACTTACAAGTCTTGGAAATTCCTGAAGCCTACAGGATGTACAACATCCCTCTTCAGGATTCTATGGGCAGGAAAAGTCACATAAAATATCCTAACACTAGATTATTCACCGACCACTGGAAGCAGTTGCATATTTTCTAGATCAGGCAGAAAAAGTCACATGGATACCTTGTTGCCACAGCTGTGATTAAAGATAGCGCAGGTATGGCTGTTAGGAACTAGATGAGATGTGAAGAGGAATTCCTGCTTAGGAGAGACAAAGAGTCAGTCTGGGCTAATGGACAGGCTCTGGAGATAGTTTAGAGTGATAACTACATGAGGTGGATGATCTTAATGCCCCTGAATTGTACAGCGATAAACAGTTAACAAATTTTATGACATGTATATCTCACCACAGTGAAAACGTTTTTAAGGTCTCAAGGTTTAAGTGATCCCCTAAGATGAAACTTTCTGTAGTTGTATGACATTTAGCCAGTGTTCCTAGGAAATTCCCTTTTTACCCCTTGTTAGGAGATGCCACACACACCAAAGGCTACCCCTCCAGGCATCCATGCTATCTGTTAAATGATGGGCTATGAGATAGTGACAGAAACCCCCATAAATCAAGAGACACTGCAGTGTTCACCTACAAAACTCCTGAGATGGGCCAGAGTATTTGCAAGTGTTCCCACCATCCTGGACTGGAATCCTATAGTCAGAGGCAATTACCAGCAAGGCTAGAATGTATAGAAGGTAAGAGCCCTTTTGAGCTCAAGATAGCAGGAATATAATTTCCACTTATCTGGAAGTTACATATTTCTCATTAATATCCTCCTAGCCTGTTTCTCTGAGTTCCTATAAGGCTTTTACCCATTGGGCAATTGAAATGGGACAGTTAGAAATAGAGCAGCCAGCAAGTGCATAATTCACATGGAGACACAGAGATAAAATAACTCTGTTCTCTCCTCTGTACCCTTGGGGAGCAGAAGTTTGGGAAAGGTGTCAAATGAATGCTATGCACAGATACTCAGAAATAAAGAAGAGAGAAAAATCAATATGTCTTCCTTCTCAGCATCCTATTGCCAGGAGGGGAGACAAGAGAGAGGGAGAAGGAAGCCCTAGGTAGGGGGAGAGGTGTGTGAATTTGGAATTTAGAGGCAGAGACCAACTGGCTCCAGTGTTCAAGGTCACAGTTGAGCAGATTCTCTGCATGACTAGAGAGAAAGGACAGGGCAGAATCCTTCCAGTGGAGCAAGAGAAATGGAAGGCCTGGCTCTCCGGGGTACAGCTTAGAGGAGGAGCTTCCAATAAAGTCACTGAACCAAGTGGAAGAATTCTCCACTACGGACTTTACTGTCAGCCATTCCCACACATAACTGTGTGTGTCTAGGTACACTGTGGGTAAATATATTCTGAGTTACACTTCCACCAGTATGTAAACATGTATTTGGATAGGCTGCTTGGGTTGTATCCTCTTCCCAAAGTTGTCACTGTGCATTCTCTCTCATTCCAGTATTCCCCTCTTGGCTCGCCCTCTCTTGGGAATGCGTACAATCCCCTTGCTCTCAGCAGCCAAGAAGGAGTGAGTATGAAGCCTGCAGATGCTGAGAAGCATAAGTTAGTATCTTCTTGAGAGACAAGCCTTGGGCACAGAGTGGAGGAGAGCTTTCAGATTCACAGATGGCCACTGGTTTGCAGTTTTCATGAGAGTCACAGGTAGGACATCATCTGGGGTATTCCTGTTTCATGTTTCTCCCACTCTCTCCTGGGCCTCTGAACTCCACGATGAACATAGTGCAGTGCCACAAACCGGCCAGCTCACCTCGAAGAAAACCCTGGAGAAAACAAGTCTGAGATGCAAGTGGGGTCAAAACTGTAAACATTCCTGGAACCCTCATCTGGAGTTTGGTCACAGAACTCTACAAAAAACAGCCACGGAGAGGTGGTGGAATAAACACCAACAGCCAAGGACGGATCATGCATAAACCACATGAAGAGCATCACAGGAGCCTGCCAATCACCACCACATCCTTTCTGCTGCCTTTGATGTAAGGCCCATCTTCTACATCACCATCTCAGTGTCCTTAACAACAGCTTTCAAATCACATCAAAAGTGGGTCAGGGACACTACGCTGTTGGTGCATCGGTGCCCAGTGTTAACAGCACACAGGGAAGAGGACATTCTCAAAAAACGATGAGGAAAGTGTGGCAAGTTTTCCCTTCCACTTAACAAGATATACATGGAGGAGGTACTTAAAACTGTTCTGCTTGTGGCCGGGAGAAAGGCTGTGTATGCAAAGTACTTACCACGCAACCAGGAGGACCCGAGTTCAGACCCCAAGCATCATGTAAAAAGTTGGGTGTGTGTGTGTGTGTGTGTGTGTGTGTGTGTTGAAATTGAGGGAGAAAAGACAAGCTTGGTCAATCAAGACAAACTGGTGAGCTTCAGGTTCAAATCCTGCTGTAATATAGGTAAGTAGCATGAAGGATATTTGAGGTAAACAACAAACTTGAGGTAAACATTGAAGCACACATGTCCATACCTATACCTCCACACACCATAAAACTGTTCTATCAGCTGACCCAGCGACTCCAGCTTTAAGAAGTTACCCTAATAGAAAGCCAGAAATGCACAGCAACCATCTGCAGAAACACTGTTCCGACCATACTACTGCAAAATTCAGGGCAACCTCAGAAATAAAAGAACAGGCTGCCAGTTAAAAAATAAAAATAAAAATAAATCAGGAAATATTTTAAGGATTGGAAAATAGTCTGTGGCATGAAAAAGGTTAAAACGAAGAAATACATAACTGCTCACACAGTGTGCGCCCAATTTTATTTAAAAATTCACTATTCCTCCTAAGACAAATGCAGCATCAGGAAAGGAATCCTATAGATAACCTTAAACACAACAAGCAATTGCCAGTCTCACCTAGCTTTGAACACTGAGATGTATAAGACATCAGGTACCTGCAAGACATGCCCACTGATGCAACAGTAACATGAATGTTAGGGGAATGACCAACCCTTTTATATACAAATATAAATATACATATAAATATAAATTTATAGCCCAGTCCATGAGATGAAACTCATACCTGATATTGTTAATGAAGCCAAGAACCTGAGATTAGACAGGTCATGGGGTTCGGGGAAAACCTACTAATCTTATTCTGCTAAATGAGCATCTCAATAAAATAACCCTAATGGTGTATGGCTGTAAGAGCATTGCTCAACCCGCATCAGAGAAGTTTCCTGATGTAGATGGGAACTAACCTAGAGACCTACAACTGGACAGCGTGCAGAGAGTAAGAGACTTTGGGGGTGACACTAGGGGGTGTCTCTGTCACCCTTCCTCAAGGTTCAGGGATGTGTGCAGAAGAGATGGTGGACAATTTCAAGAAAATGGGATTTTTCAGACACAGCAGGGTGGATGCACATTATCAACCCGCAGAGACTGTGACAACATGGACAAGATCTATAGCAGCTCAAGTCAGACAAAATCAGAGTGTGAAAGGGGAGGCGGACAGTAAGTCCCACCCCTAGCCTAGAAGTTATTTGTAGTTGATAGCTGCTAGGAGGAGGAAGGCCAGTTTTCTCCAATAGAGTGACACCAAGTCTATCAAACACTCCAGGGCGGGGCACATGCTTAGATGTAGACAGCCAACACAAACTCCATGTTTTTAGTGGAGTTTCCTCTTTTGTTTTGGTTTCAGTTTTTTTCGAGAAAGGAAAAGAGAATGAAGTTGGGGATGGGGGTACATCTTTGCAGGGGGTGGGGGATGAGAAAGAGTAGGCTAAAAGCGTATTTGGTGAAATTCTAAAAGAATGACTTGCAAAATCTAAAAATTAAGTAAAACTATTAAGTATGAAACTCCTTGCACAATGTGACTCCAGTTTTATGTAAATGTGCACCAGTCCCTCTTGTATAAGTGTACCACTAGACAATTGACTAAAACAAGCACAGAAAACTGTCAAAGGTCTCTGGACAGACAGGTAACCAACTTGATGTTCTATTTTCTTTCATTTCCGTTTTCACGATCCTCTAAAATTCTTACCATGGGCCTGCTCTCACTTAAACAATAGGAATCAGGTAGGACATGCTATGACTTGATTCTGAAATGGTCCATCAGATTCATGTGTTGTAGACTTGGTCCCCAGCTGATGGTGCTACTTGATGAGGTTCTAGAAAGTTCCACCTGTGAAAGGATGGCGATGTAGGCCATCCTTGTCTGGATTTATCCTTGGCGACTGGCCTTTTCCTGTTACCTCTGTCTATTGGAATGCCATAGAGTGAAGTAAACAGTTCCGAGCCAGTCACAGTCCAGAATCATGATATAAGACATGAACTCGGGTCCAGAAACAGAGAACCAGGCTACCACTCTCTGGAGCCTCTGCCAGAACAAACTACCCCTCCCTTAAGTGGTCTTCAAGGTATATCTCAGGCACAGTAATTGAAAAGCTATCACAGAGTACTGTGTTAAAGCAGACCGTGAGTCACAGTCAGCAGAGCCATGTCCCTGAGGGCTAATTCTACACCATGTGCCCCACTGAAGTCTATGCTGTTGAGCCATAATGACAGACGACCCTTGAGGCAGCCACATCCCTTAAAACATGGTACAATAGACAGTGGTCGCAGGGAGTCTTCCTTGCCCCGTATCTTATTCAGGCTTATAAAGTCTCTATCATCTTCCTTCAAAGCAGGTCAGAATGAGGCATCTACACAGTAACTAATCTGTCTTTGTGTCCCCACATTCTCTAAGTCGGAAAAGAAACTCCTTAGGCCTGAAACAACTTCATGGGGATAGATAGAAGAGGCAGTAGGTGCAAGTGAGGAGAGATACCACCCCCAAAATGTTGGTTGTTGTCTATGCAGCCACCCCTGAAGACTTACATGAGGTCCCACTGCAGAGAGGTCTGTCTGCCTTCTCAGAAAGAATAGTGCTTGGGTAGAAAAACCTCTGTCACATCTGAATTTTCCCTCCTCTTGGAAGAAGAGTGGAAAGAGAAATGAATGATCTAAGTGCTAAAGTATCTGTTCCATCAGCCCCACCTGGGTAGATGAGCGTGTTGGGTCTTTGGACCTGGCTGAGCCATGGCTCTTCCGGGTTCATCCATCCTCTAATTGTGTGCACCAGTGAGGAAGGCCCCCTCCCAGAAGGCCTGATGTCAGCAAGCTCCTTGTGGGCAGCTTCCTTCTCCATCCCTCCTTCCCACTCACAGAGTTCACAGTCTGGTGTGTAACTAGCTCACAACATTGTGGCTACAGGCTATTCGTCAGAACCACCCAGGTCAGTGGATCCTGAACATCCAACACTTGCCACTTTACAGAACACACAAAACACATTACATCATTATTTAAGGACCATTTGTGCATGGTTTAGAAATCTACAGACTTATTACATTATATACGTACATATGTTTATAAGTATGGCTTTCTCCCAGTTAATACTAGCAATGATAGTGTGTACAGAATAGGAAAAAATATAAATAAGATAGGATTTTAATGGAGCAATCTTGAAATGCATCCAACATCTTTATGCTTGGCTAGGAAGGATGATAAAGAAAGAAAACTGGGCCCCAGGGACTTTTGATTGTGGTAAAAAAAAAAAAAAGTAGCCTTTTAGTGAATTAAGTGTAAATGTACAGAAGCGTAGGGATCATATTCTCGTCAAAACAAAGCCAAGATTTAGAAGAAAAGGAATTCTGGCAAACTCATTTTGGTTTGTTGAACCCAAGCATTGTGAAAAATAGTTTGATTAATTTTGCCAACTGGAAACTCTGCCAATTTTCTAGTGTCCCTAAGCACTTACTAGCATTTTCCCAGATTGAATTTCCTATCCATATTTCTAAGCGTTCTTGGCCACTCTGCCCGTAATTATTTGGAGTTCTTTGTGAGCATTGTGATAGCACGCCTTGTTCTCTGAGAGTCAGTCCAATGTCACGCTGACTTCTGCACGGCTCTATCCCTATGAAATTCTTTCAAGAATATCCCTCCACTTTGCAGCCACAGTAGCGCCCTGTGGCTTACGAATTGTCTCCTTCTGTAGATGTGTAAACTAAGGCTAAAAGAGATGAAAGAGCTACTACATCAACGCCGCACAGCCAGGAAAATGCAGATCATGGATTAAAAAATCCTGATCTCCGGACCTGAATCCACACTGCACCATAGATATAAAGAGAATGCTAAATTCCAAGTCTTCCTCAGGCAGCAGCTCCACAAAGGAACCTTTGTGGGGTGCTCATTGGAATGATATAACCTGAGGCATCACAACAGACCCTACAGAGTCAGACCAGGAAACAAGTCTCCCTGGATGGAGTCCTCTGCCCTCCTTAACTTCCTGCTTTCCTCTACCTTGCTTCGGAGCATACCACTTTGTCCTTTCAAAAGCATCTTTCCTCACTGTGGGTTCTAACCATATAAATAGAATGATTCATCATTCTGAAATTAACATAAATAGAAAAACTTCAGGTGTAAGAATAGGCATGTAAATAAACCAACAAAAACGCCAGCTATAATTTTAGCAAATGGTGCTGTCAACAAATACGTATCTGTCCTACTTTTAACCAGTAGGTATCCTAGATTATACAAGTTCAGTATGACAACTAATGGGAGAGAGATTAGTTATCTTTTATATCGCCTCCCACTTAAAATCCAGGCACTTAATTAATGTTCTGTTCATATCCTACTTTCTGGTCATTAATAAATGAGTTCAGACCTATTGAGTTTATTAATAATCTTTATGCAAAACTCCCAATCTTCTTCCCCTAGTCAGGGCCCTGTTCTCTTTCCCACAAGCTTAGTTGCAGCTCTAAGTTATTTTTGCCATTTAATTTAAATGCCCAGAATAACCCAGCCTATAACCCCACCCTGAAGCTACAATGTACTGGGATCATCTAAAGTTCTTCATTTATGAATCCCATGGCCAGGGGCACCTAGGAGCCAGTTGTTAATTATCCAATATCTGACCCATCACTGGAGCAGAGGGACAGTTGAGGTATCTCTTCAGAGCTCTGAACTCTCTCTCATAGTCAAGAATTCCTATCTTAGTCTGACAAGGCCTGAAAAGAAATGAGGAAATCCTAAAGGCAGAGGTACCTAAGACAATTACTTCAGATCCATCTTTCTAGTCAAGACATAAACTGAGTTGAGATGAATTCATAAAGATCTCTTGCAGATAAAGACATAATTCTTTGTTACTAACTTGCATCCCATCCATTTAGGAAATAATGATAAAGCCTTGGTTCGTGTGTTGGGTTCTAGACCAAGAGAACCAAAGAGCCATTCTAATCTCATTTCTGTTGTTTTAATAAAATAAGAGCAAAAAGCACCCTGGGGCAAAGGGGTTTGTTTGACTTAGAATTCCAGGCTATAATCCATGACAGTGGGGAAGTCAAGGCAGAAAGGTAAAGCACTGCGTCCACAGTCAAGAGCAGAGACAGAATAAGTACACAGGGCCTCGCTTGATCTCAGAGAGCCTTCTCCTCTCTTGAATGTTTGGGACACACTACCTATGGAATAGTGCCACCCACAATGGACTGGATTGTCTTACATCAACTAACAATTAAGACAACCCCTCATAGATATAACTACCGGTAAGCATGATATAACATGATTCTTTCTTAAAATTCTTTTCCCAGGTGGGTCTAGTTTATGTGAGCTGTTATTAAAAACCAACCAGCAGGAGAACCTTGCCATCAAAGAGAGCTTGCAGAGTGGCCAGAGAGCAAGAAGCAAGCACACACCACAGCAACCCAGTGTACCAGAATAGTTCCCACCATGACCCTTATACTGCTGCCTCCCAAGACTGCCTTCGCCTGGCCTCTCATTCACCCTAATTTCCCTGGTTACTGGGGAATCACTCTTAGATGTTTCCTGATGGAACATCTTAGGGAGGTAAAGCACCCTAACCAGAAAAGTGCAGAATATTGGTTAAAGTCCAGGCCTCCTGACACCAAACTTAAACCAGGCCATAGGTATAAAGGGATGTTAAATTTCTAGTCTTTCTCAGTGAAGCTATCCAAACAAGTGCACGCCACCTCAAGGCATGTATTAGAGTGTGTGCAATGTAAGAAATCAGAATAGACTGTATATGGTCAGAAGGTTGGGTCTTCAAGAATGGAATTAACTGGCCTGTGTCTGCAGCTGCCCTTGACCCTCCTTAGTCTTACCAAACCCCAAACCCTTGGGTCTTCTCACATCTCCCTGTCATTTTTCTCCAGCTGAGCCTGGCCCAGATCCCTCTGGTGCTGTGACTCTGTCCCCGGCATGTCAGTGTTATTGCCCCTCGGTTCGCAGACAGCTCTGCTGCTGATATTTTGGAAGTTCCTATGCTCATACAAATGAGGCAATCTGTCAGGAGCCCCTGTGCTTATCCAATCAACAGAGATGGAGAGGGGGCAGTTCCCCCACTGCTCAAGGTCTCAAATGCCAAGTTCTTCAGTCACATGTCACCCGCAGACCCCAGCAGTCCCTAGGGAGAGCTCGTGCCTCAGGACGCTCATTGAAATATAGATAAATCCATCAAAATGAAGACCCACAGCATCCATCCACTCCTGCCTCGAGCAGCCCTTGTCTAGGGTGTCATTGCCACAGCCCTGAACAAATCAGAAGATATTATTTTCAAAGACCTGAAAGGCTTGCAGAAATTCACAGAGAACCACGGGAACCTGTCCAGCTGTGTGGAGACTCTGGTTGTCACACAAAGACAACTACGCCGATAGCTTCTTTAATGGCATATCCTCTATTGACTAACCCTCCACACTCCCACCCAGACCTAATAGCAGCCAGGAAGATGTTAATGAAAGTTAGTACTAAGGGCAGTTTTCCATCTTCCTCCATAAAAGAAGTATGAAGGGTTTAAAAAAAAAAAGGACATTTCAAACTGATGATGTTTTAAAACCTTGGTGTTCATTAAATACTTGATTTCTCTCAGGCTCCTTAGAGATAATAGTACAACTTTATGTTAACATACATCACACACATACACCACATACACACACACATACACACACACATACACACACACACACACCACACACACACCATACACACACACACACACACACACACACACACACGTCTAAACAACCTGGCCAAACATCCATGTAGTTCATGTTTCCCTGTCCAGAAAACAATGTTCAAATCCAGGACTGCTCCCATAAAATGTGATCACAAGGGCTTATTTTTAAAACAAAAATATACATGGAGTTGAAGGAACCAGTGCACGCAATGAACATAAAAGGAACCAAGACAGACTCCCTGAAGCATGTTTGTGAGCCCAAGGATGCAAATCAAAACAGAAGCACTTACAGGAGGCTTCCATTCCCCAAACCCAGAAAGGTGACAGTCACCAGGGTCTACCCTGAAAAGCTCAGCTCTTAAAACACTCCAGCCCTCATGGGCCTCCACAGCAGGTGACTACTGAACAGAATCCTGCATGTCCAACCAGATAGAGGCTCTCTCTTGCTGGCAGGGGCTCCCAGGTCAGGATTAGCAGTATGTTGTTGCCTTGTTAGATGCAGGCTGAGTCAGTGAACTAAGAGCTGGCTAAGCTATCATAAAGAACTCAGGATAAAGCACTCCCTTCATTACCAGGGAAGGCTAATGGGGATTGATGAATTGTTTCCCGTCCCACGGGGGAAAGGCATCTACCAAATTTTAGATTTCAATTGTGTGAGAAATTACTTCTGCAATTCAGCCAATTCAAGTGCATGGCACTGGCTTCGGGATTCTGTTTTTGAAATCTTAGCAGAGTGTGACCAAATCGGAAAATACACTTTGCTGCCCTGAGGGAGGAATGCAGGCATTCTGAGAGGGCCTGTTGAGAGCTCAGCCTGCACATTTGCAGGGCTCAGTCAGCCTGAGATGCTCAGACAGCATCGAGAGCTCACACAAAAGGCATTCATTTCCTGGCCTGGAGGCCCACGGGGCAGGAATCTTTTAGACCCTTTGGGCATTTCTCAATCTCTGAGTAGAGTTGCTGGTCTTGGGTTCTGATCTTTCAAAGCTCTTCTTGGCCTGTGGGTCTGTGAGCAGACTCTCTGAGGTCACTTCTGCAGATAACTTTTCATTAAAAGATGCACGCATAGGCTCTCAGGGGGCTCTGCCTTTCAGTCCATTGGCTCTGTGATGGATCAAACACCCAGGCAAAGAAAGTTCTGCTGCAGTGACTTCTAGACCATACAACTCCTGAGGATGACTGCCAGGAACTGCCTGTCACACGGGGAACACGTGATGGTCGTTCCTTTGTAAACCTTGGAAGCCTTGTCTTTACTATGTTGGTTCGCAAGTGAATAGCCATGGTAACTATGGGAAGACCCATTTTAGGGGTAGGGGATCCTGGGCTGTATAAATGAGAAGAGGAAGTGAGCAAGAATTTGTATTTATGACTCTCTTCCTGATTACAGATGTGGCCAGCTGCTTTAAGCCCTGCTGCCTTGACTTCCTAACTGTGATGGACCCATTAAGCAAAAAAAGGACCTTTCTCCCTTAAGTCACAATTGTCAGAGTATTTTATTACAGCATCGGGAAAACAAAATAAAATAGGTCAAGCTTAGCTTCTGCAGAGGGACGGCCAAGATAGGAAGTAAAGCAGAAGGCAAATACTCAGGGGTAAACACAGGTGTCCAGTTAGCCAACCATGATTTGGTTCTTGGCAACAGGAAATGCTAGTATGTCTATTCTGCACATTAGGATACTGAGACAAAGGGGGATGAGGACCACTCAACATGGTACAACAGGTCAAAAAAGGACTTACACCCTAAATTCTCACAATATACTCCATCCAGCATCCCACTAAACATCTCCATTGCCCCTTGCTTCTGGTCACTTCTATCTCATCCTTCCTAGCTTCTGGTAAATGTGTTAGCTTCATGTGGGACACAGAAGTCCAGGTATGAGTCATTCCTGTTGTGAGTGACCCTTTGTTCTTTTGCACAGAGGCCTGAGTTCAATTCCCAGGTCCATATGAAAAGAGGAAACTAACTCCCTAAAGCTGTCTTCTGTCATGCCTACATATTACACACACACACACACACACACACACACACACACACACTCACTCATAGACATACAGACACACACACACTCATAAACACACAAACACACACATACATATACACACAGACATACACATAGATACACACATAGAGACACACAGACATACACATAGATACACACATAGAGACACACAGACACATACACATAGACACACATACAGACACACACTCATAGACACAGAGACACACACATACATACACACACAGATACATACATAGAGACACACAGACACATACACATAGACACACATACAGACACACACTCATAGCCACAGACACACATACATACACACACAGATACATACATAGAGACACACAGACACATACACATAGACACACACACATAGACACACAGACACACACGTACACACAATACACACACACATAGACACACAGATGCACAGAGACACACAGATACATATACAGAGACATACACACATAGACACATAGACACACACATATATACACACATAGACACACAGACACATACATATATACACACACATAGACAAACAGACACACACATACAGATACACACATAGACAAACACAACACATATAGACACAGACACACAGAGACATACATAGACACACACACACGTTTTCCTGTAAACAAGGAAAACTAGTAAACTAGTATAGCGTACATAAAGGGGAGTGATTGACCCACTACATCTCCTAGCTGAAATGTAGTTAAGTCAGGAAGAACTGGGTAAAGTATTTATGTATATATTGGTATTATTCTTTTCCAAACGAAACATAACATTTCATAAGTATTTCGAAATACATCTTTTTGGAAACTCAGCAACAGTCAAAATGATAATACTTATGCCAGGGACGTTAGTGCCTGCCTATCATCCCAGCACTTGGGAAGTAAAAACAAAAGGACCAAAGGTTCAAGGCTAGACTCAGGTATATAACAACTTTGAGGCCAACCTGGGCAGTAAGAGGGATAGGGGAAGGGAAGAAGCTACATTATTCCAAGGCAATTTTCTGTAGGCCATGACAGCTTCTAAGCAAAGGACAGGGCTGCCACTGTCTCCATAAACGTACATGTGTGACACACACGGCATTCATGCTACAGGGTGGAGAGTGGCTGAGAATGTTGAAGTCTCAGTACCTGGATAGAAAGAAGAGTTCAGTGTGCGGCTGACAAAGCAGAGACTATTTCAGAAGCTGAAGGGCTGGGCTGAATCATAGCTGGTGGTGAGTGGGAAGAAACACGAAATACTAGCTAACACTGTGAGCCCTAACTTAGCTCCAATGCAAACAGAAGCAAGAAGCCACCGATGTGTACTGTGTTATTTTCAGCTAAAAATGAAGCCTTGTTGGGGACCCCTGTGCATAAACAGAGGCAAGCTGACGTGGTCCCCAAGGTTCTGTGGCTCCCCAGAACTTTACAAACCTCAAAGGTAAGACATTGAGTCTGTAGACAGGCTGTGTTGCCCTCCTCCATCAGTAAATAGGTGCAGTGGACAAATTTGTTGAACCAGAGTTGTTTGTTTTTTCTTCTTCTTTTAGTTCTAAAGCAAAGAACGTTAATGCCAGTGTTACAGCATCGACCACATCTTCCAAAATGCGTGCACGCTGGGAGGGTACTTTCCTGACCGCTTCTAGCCAAATCCCATTGGTCCATCTGGAGAACCTGGAGTCTGCAGATTGCAAACCGAGGGAACAGAATGTCAGCCTGTTGAGACCCATGCCTCTATTTGTCTGCAGGAAACGAGGGCCAAGACAAAGAGCTGCAGGAAGGAAATGGAAAAGAATCAAGCTGGTTTGGATGTGCTTAGGAAGCTGTGTGCTGGGCCGTGGGCCTCACGCTCATTCTCACTTATGGAACATGCCAGAAGGAAGGGGGTCACTGTAGAGTGACTACAAGGAAAGGAGATACAAATACTTCCGCTGTCTTTAGTTGCTTATTGCTGAAGGATGACAGAGGATGGGCTTGTGAAATCTCTGTTGGGTGTTTTTATATGTTAAATTCTTTACACTTTTGTAAAATGGGGACTTCATGTAGCAGTAAACACTTTGACCAGATGTTCTCCGTTGGACAAGGCGACATGAAAACTGGACATAAGAGAAACAGGAAGGAGAAGGTCACGGGTTGGAGTTTGGCGAGGCTAAGTCTGACCCCTGAGCACTGAATTCATTGCTTAAGACCCACAGAGCTCCAAGCAGGTGAGAAAACTATGCTGTTACTATCACTTCAGTCTATCAGTAGGCTTAAGTTTGTGCTAACAAAATTTTTCTTAAATCAACCCAGTGGCAAAGAATAGAAAAGCAACTGACAAATTGAACACCCATTATGTGCCCCATTTGATATTTTTTTAATTTATTTTTATGGATATGCATGTGCTGACCTAAGTTTATATGACCCACATGAGGGCAAGAGGCCAGAAGAGAGCACTGAGTACCCTGGAACAGGAAAATAAGTAGTTGTGAGGTGACCCGTGGGTCCTGGGAACTGAACCTGGATCCTCTAAGATTATGAAGCCTCCTAACAGCTGAGACTCTCTGCAGCCCCCAGGTTCAGTAGCAATAATACAATTATCATGTATCCTTGGGTCAGCATGATCAGTGCACATGACCAGTGCACTGGCAGTGAAGGGTGTGGTCAGAGGTGGGAATGGCTAATGATGAACATGCTCAGGAGTGGACACAGGTCTGGAAGCCCAGGCTGTGTAACAGAAGCTTAGAAGGGAGCCCAACACTCACACTCTGCTCTCTCAGGTAAGAAGGATGCATGGGTATACAAAGGCATCAAATAAAGAACAGCGGGGCTCTTCTCTGTCTCATGCTGCTCAGGTAAACTTTGAAGGTGAAGTTCACCTGGCTCAGGGCCAGGAGTGATGAGCAGCCTCAGGCCCCAATGCCTCAGTCTGAGCTGCCAAGGCCTCTTCCTCCTATAGCCACCTTGGCTTAGATTCCATTGTCCTGTGGTGTCTAGTCATGTGGTCTGGCCCAACTCTGGACATATAAACTGCCAGTGGGTAACCCTGTAGAAGCCGCCTGATCTCTTCTGTGACTGAATGTCCTTGTGCTAATAAAGGAAGAGGGAAAGGAGGAAGAAGAGATGGAGAAGGAGAAAAAGGAAAAAGGAAGAAGAGGAGGAGAAGGACATGGAATCAAGCTCACATCACATTTCCAAAGGTCCAGACACCAACTTGTCCTTTCTTGCTCAAACTCTGCAGACACCACCTATGTCCTTCTCGCCTCTCAGAGGAGACTCCTAGCCCAAGAGTGACAGAACAACTTGTCTGTGCAGCTCCAGAAGAGTTGGTGTCCTGGGGGCCATTTTCTATCCACCCCATCTCCGTGCTCCATGGGCTGAGTCTCCGAGGACAATTAGTCCTGGACTCAGAGAACAGATTGATTTCACACAGGGGACAAAGGAGCTTCCAACAGAGCTCAGTGAAGGGAGAGCAAGGGCACCAGCAAAGGACAATCAGAATCTTCTGTATCTTTAAGTTCTTTCCAGCAAGGGCTTCAACCCAAAGCCCAGACCTTCCTTCCCTACCAGTGGGAGAGGTCAGCCACTGCCCATGACATATTTTCAATAGATAGGTACCCTTACAGTTTCAAATGCCACAGGTACTTAATTCCTGGAACTCCGGTTTTTCTTTAAATTTCAGTTCTTCATACCCTCAATCTCTCAGCATAAGAAAATCACATTCTATTCACGCATACAGATACGTAAAATAAGTATACAAAACAAACATTTGCTGTGAATAAGTGTTGTGGTTTGCCCTGGAGTTATCTGTATTTTGATGCTAATTCCACTGCCCCAAGGACAGCTGCCCTGTCCTGTACTCAGGAATCAGGTGACTTCACCAGAACCTTTTCCCCATTGAATTTGTAAAGTACAGGTGAGGGGCAGGTACAGGATAGGAGGCCTGTCATTGGAGGAGAAGGAAGGATGGGCGGGAGAAGTTTGAAGGAAGAGGAGGAGACAAGGAAAGAAGAGAGAAAGGAGAGGAGAGAGGGTGAGAAGCCGTGGCAGGACAAGATGGCAGGTGATGTTAACATTCTTCTCTGTGTATTTACAGGTTGTTATTAATGTTCTCAAGGGATGGATAGTACCGGGCTTTGTATGTTTAAGTGGGCAATTATATCTTACCAATTGGATCTAAGATTATTGGGTTGTGTGTTCTTTTATGTGAGGGTTTGAGTGTAGGAAAGTGTGCGGCCGGGCTGTGTTTCCCCCAAGATATCTAGCAGATATCTTGGGGCACTAAGGTGCGGACCTAGCGGGGTAAAAGACAACTACCCCTTTTTATTTTTATATTTTCACAACAACAAATAAGTCATAAAGAAAATTTAAAATAGTTCTTTGATATATATCCTTTTGCCATTTAGTAAAGACGAAAGCGAATGTATGTACTAACGAGGCCGATTTGCTTGTTCTTACAAAAAGAATTAAATTTGGGGGAATATTTGTTACTGCAGGATGGAGAGGAAGCATAGTCAGTGTTTCTCGGAGATGGTCAGTATTTTGCTGCCCATTCATAGCTGTAAAGTACAGTATGAGAAGTATGTTTAGAATCATTTGATATCGATTGGGAATTCTGCTCTAGTCCCAAGCCAAAATGTAATGTTTGTTTATATATTCTTATGAAACTCAAGTCAGCCATTCAGATGACAATTGTTACAACCAGACCTTGTAACACACTACAGTCCAAAGTCCACTAATTTTACACTTACATGCCAAAGAATGATGACAGTGACTACTGACGACCTCTGTTCTCCGGAACTAAGCCATTATGCTTCATTAAGAGTGGAAAACTCTGTTAGGAACAGTGACCACTGCCGTTCACAGCACACAATGAGTCTCGAACCCATGCCGGGAGGCCTCAGGCAGCATTTGCTGGGGTTGTGTGGCTTGACTCCATGCACAGTACAAAGTGCATTGTAGTTGTATGTTCAAAACTCAAGCTATGGTGATACCACACAACACAATACTACATAGGCGAGGGCTCCGGGAAGACCTGTTTACCAATCGGGTTTTGAATTGGTTTTTGATGGTGGTAAATTCAGAAACCTGTTGTCAATTTTTCTTTTTTATGATTCCCTAACACTTAGTTACACAACCGCATATGGGGCCATGATTCACAATTCAGAAACTGTGTCCCAAAGAAACTTCTATCATGGACTTCTAAACAGGGTAAGATAGGCTCCAAGGCATGAGTTCTGGCTTTTAATAACGTAATCAATGGAAATTCACCTTAGGACGGATATAAATAGTCACTCACAGGTTCCCCCAGGACCTCGTAAGAAAATCACCTCTGATTAGAAAAAGGATAAAGGAAAAAAAGAAAAGCTAGAGAAAAGGAAAATCTCTTTGTTCCCATTGGCAAAGAGAGGCTCACATCGTCTCCTACATTCTGCACTCTCAGTTCTTCATCCAGGAAGCTGTGGGAAGGGAGGAGGCCCCTAGGGGTCTTCCTATACTGCACCACCTTTGATTCTACTTGCTACCTGGGCCCTCAGCTCTTCACTCAGAGGTCTCCAAGACCTATGAAGATGGTAGCCAGAAGACCAGCTCTGCCTTCTCTAGCAATTAAAGAACTTCTGGAAAAGGACAGGCTGTCAGTCTTGCCAAGTCTTGGCATTGCCTGTTCCTTCCCCTCCTCCTTGGAGCCCTTCCATCACAGCTGGCTGCAGCTGTGGCTTCAACTAAAACGGGTTCTGAGAGACACCACTCTCTGGGAAGAAAGTGGGCAGCTTATAGAATTTCACTTAAAACAACTTGTGTTCTGCATCATAGATGCCTGTCTGTATGAGGACACTGGCCATCACGACTCTGTACTCACACTATAAGTACCCAGGAATTATCTTCACGAGCCCCTGTCTACACTGGCAGGAGTGACCAGAGACCTTGACTTTTTCCTGTGGAAATTGGTTCCATTTTGCTGCTAGGCGTGACACGAGGCCATGTCACACCCTCTGGTTTCTTCATTCAACCTCAACTTGAATCTAATATGCATCTGAAACTTCTTTGAGTCCCTGATGGCCCACAGCTGGCATGACCTCAGACTTGAAGACAGATCTCCATCTACTTCTGGGAAGGAAAAGAGTAAAGGCAGATTTCTCAGTGGCGGCACCATTAGCCTTAGAACTGGGCTCTCTGTGGCAAGGGCTGTCCTGTGTATTGATGTCTTGGTCCATTTTTTTGACCCTAACTGAAGACTACAGAATGGAGGTTTATAAAGAATAGAGATTGTTCTAGCCCACAGTAATGAAGACTTCGAAGTCCAGTATCAGGGTGCTAATGTCTACTGAGAGTCTTTCCCTCGAATTATGGTCATGGCATCTTGCACCTGAGACACAACAATCGGACCAGGTCAGCTCTCTCTTGGTCTTATGAAGCCACCGACATCATCACAGGAATCTCTTTTCTCGTCCCACGTCACAAGGGCCCCATCTCCAAACCCTACTAACATATGTGTTGTTTTGAAAGAAAATGGTCCCAAGTCACAGGGAGTGGTACTATTAGGAGGCCCTGTTGGACTAGGTGTTAGCTTGGTTTGAAGAAGTGTGCCACTAGGGGTGGGCTTTGAGGTCTCAGTGTGTCTCCCTTCACGTCCTGCTGCCTTTGGATCAAGAGGTAGAACTCTCAGCTTCTTCTCCAGCACTATGTCTGCTTGCACGGCCGCCTTGCTTTCTGCCATGACGAAAATAGACTAAACCTCTGAACTGTAAGTCAGCACTAATTAAATGTTTTCCTCTAAAAGAGTTACTGTGGTCATGGTGTCTCTTCACAGCAATAGAAACTCTAACTTAAGATAACATATGACTAGGATCTCTGGAGGGGATCAACAGGCAGACTACAGCTCATGCTTACAGCATTCCTGGCTCCCGTGCATGAGATGTCAAAAGAACACCCTCCCCCCACCCCACCCCCGTCCCCCATGCTAATTTGATGACAACATAAACTGTCTCCAGAAATCATCAAATGTCCCTTGAGGATAAAATTGCCCCAGTGGAGAGCACTGGTTTAGAAGAAAGGAAACAATAGGAAGTGTTATCTGATGTGGTGGCAGACATTGGGACCTGAAGGCCATCTCTGTGACACATCTGCAGAGTTCACCCTGAAGAACAATGAATGTGAGCTAAAATAAATAAATAAATAAATAAATAAATAAATAAATACTCACAATGTTTTAAGTAGTTTTGCATTGTGTCTAGCCACATTCAGAGCCATCCTGGAGCACACAGGGATATACTCACAGTGGACACCTCTCTAAACTGCATACCAAGTGGGAGGGGAATAGGAAGCCATAGGAAGGAACCAAGGTGGAGCTGGGATATCTGAAAAGCATCCACCAGCACTGGCAACCACAGCTAAGCCCATCACCCTGATATCCCCTCCAACAAAGATCACACTCGTAGAACAAGGCAAACGACTTCTCTACATAAGAAATTTGTCTTAAAAACACCTCCTCACAAGCCGCGTGCTCACTGCAGCCTTGCTTATAGTAGCAAACTGGAAACCATGCCGCCCCACCTATCTAAGACTCAGATTAAAACCCACTCAGATGCCCAGTAATATCCCACAATGCAGCAGATCTGCCTAGGCGGTCAGGCTGGGGCTGCAAGAGAGCTCCGCTTGTTAAATGAGAAGACCGGAATGCTGTGGTAACTGTGCCGCTTCCGTTTCTGGGAAGAGAGAATGAGGACTGAAGGGCACGAATGTGCAGAGCTCCTTGGTGTTTTTTCTTGGTCATTACACTAATTTGAATCTTTCTACATAATGAGGCACACTTCCAAAACAAGAAATGGACACAGACCATCTTCAAAAAGAAAACGTTTCAAGGTGACCTAGGAAAAGGCAATTTTGCTAAAAGTACTTGGCAGCCAAACCCAGCTGGCTGTTCACTGAGGTCTCCTGCTTTTAAATTTAATGCACTCCTAAAGTCTTTGGTGCGTGCTAATTCTGGATAAGCGGAAGTTGAAACAGTTGGTGGGTTTTATGTGACTATTACGTTATGGTGGGGCTTACTCAGGACTAATCCACAATAGCACAGTGAAGTAAGACATCTAACATCTTCCAATTGAAGGAATTGGTTGCGTCCAACCACACCACCAACACAGCAAATCTGCTCTAAGGAATGAACAGGACCAGATTAGCTGATAGCATCTGACTGATCAATGAAATATTCTCTCTCTCAACTCTAGGGTCCAACACAATTTTTTCACTAGCAGCCATTCAATCTTAATCTTTCCCAAAGTATTGAAATGTAAATCTCTTTGTGTAACAGCAAAGGATGTGTTTTCTAAACTCAAGTTCTGCCCCTCCCCCTGGGGAAGAGCTGCACAGGTCAAAGGCAAAGAAGATAAACCTCCATTAACAATGAGAACGAAAGGTGGGGCGGGAAGTGATGTGCTAAACAGATGAGCCCAGAATCGCTTGTCAGACTTTTTTAGTCTATTTTCAGACGTAAAGGAAAATGTCACCAAATTTTATCAAATGACTAACTTCTGATCGTAAAGTTAACGTCCTTTAAAGTATACGTAAAGACCTTTGTCGTAGAAAATTAGACCGTTTTGAAACAGGATGACCTCTTTTCTAGAGCTGTGTGCTAACCCGGGGGCCTGGTTTTGTCTATATCACTTCATCACGTGGTGTCTGTCTGCCTTGTATGCAAATTCTTCCCGGAAGATCAGAGTCCTGCAGGGAATCACATTGATGGAAATTTGGCCAGATTTTCTCCAGTGCTTGTGTTAATTCTCAAACCCAGGGACAATTGTGAGGTGCCTATTTAACATATCAAAGCTGAGCTGGCCGCCAGGTTCTCCCAGCATCCTTCAGTCCTCACACTGCCCTCTTATGCACCCCACCCCCTCCTGACCCTGTAACTTCTAGCTCAGGCACTGGGCTGCCCTTCCCCCGAGAGGCTCTTCCCTACTTACTCCAGCATTCAGACGTTTCTGCCCATGTCTAAACCCTCCCTTTTATCTACAATAAAATTTTTATCTACAATAAACTTTTTTCTCCACCATACCTAGTAGCAGTCATGTCCTTTCCTTTAATTTTTTTCACTCAGCATGGGCATTTGATATCATGAAATATTTGCCACCAGATAGCCCACCTTTCTCTGAAATAGTCACCTTTATAAAGCCAGAACAGTTACCAAGTACACCCTATGGGCGGGCTGTTAAAATAGGGCATTTTCTTTTGTTAATGTGTGGAGGGAGTAGCTGAGGCAGGTGAATGAAAACATGAACTAACAAGAAGACATGACCACCTCCTTAAAAGAGATTTTTGTTGTAGATAAAAGGGAGAAAGCCGGCAGAGCTGAGTCTAGGCTGGACACAGCCAGCAAACTAACCTGCCCTGAAAGGAGACGGAGAGGCAGAGAGGCACTGACCACGAGAAGATCCCGGGGCCAAGAGACAGGCAAGACCCTCCATGACTGAGCTATAAAGGGATCCGGCTGGGGGCGAAGGGCGCGGAAGCTCAGCTCCGCGAGGAAGCCGCTTGGGGGCGTGGTCTGGGTGAGAAGTGGTGGGAGGAGCCACAGGTATGGAGTGTTTTGGGAACAGCAGGCCCGCATCAGCTTTGATATGTTAATAGGCACCTCTGTTAGCCACTTGTTCTGTGTTTCTGAGACCTAACAGCAGGGTCAAGTGCTGAGACTATCTCGTACAAGCATCCTCCCTCAACCACATTACCCCATCTGTTTGCCCAAATGGAAGAAAGCTAAAGAAGTAGAAAAATACAACTACGAGCATGTCATCAGCCTGCTCCGCCTCCCGCTCTCCAGTCCACCGGCACTCAAGTGCTCCTGTCACAGTGAGCTGTGCTGGCCTGGGACCTACAGTGAGAGGTCACAAAGCCTGAACTGACCCCTGTGAGCTGCCGCGGACTCTGCAACTTCTCATCAGGACTGAGTGTGCAGCGAGCGTGAGCAGACTTAGTCCAGAGCCGAAGCTCAAACACTGCAGGCAAAGTGAAGTTCCATCAGTTCACAACACTCTCCAGGAGAAGATGCCAACAATTTTCCTGCAATTACGCGTTGTTGCCACCCACCCCCTGTGTCAGCTGAATAAACGAATGAGACCAGTGGGCCGGAACCAGAGACCAGATGCAAGTTAGCGACAGTCATCCCCCGAGGGAAAGGGCGAAGAAATAGGTCGAACGCAGCGCCATTTTGGTTGGGTCTGGGAAGAAAACCCCTCTAAGAAAAACGAAGAAGAAACAGTGCTGGACTCATTCCCTCATTCCCATTAGCTAGCACCCCTCATGGCAAGACCCATTAATTTAACTTTTGGATGTCTGGAACCCAGCCAAGATCCGCTCCCTCCATATGCTTAGCAAAGTGCAGAGCTATAACTCTGAGCACTGCTGGCAGGAGCCGTGGTGAATCATGGCAGAGTCTTAGTGGTCCCAATTTCTCCAATTGAGTACTCGATTTTGAGGACCTCCCCCCTACCCTATATGCACTGCCCTTGTAGTCAATCTTGGCCTTCCAGGAGGTTCCAGGGCTTGATGCCCACCCTCAGTAATTGTTTTCCTTGGTCTGTTTTGCTCTCAACTGGCCGGAGTTATACCGGTCACATCTCTCACGTTCAGGCTGTCAAAGGAAGAAGCCAAACATCTCAGTCATGATGCTTCCTGGGCTCTGTTTATTCTAGCGGATGAGCAGATCTGAGGAGCGTTAGCGACAGTCAGAAAGCAGTGGGGTTCTTGCAGGGTTGTCACCAGTGAGAGGATATGGTTTGATGACCTTGTGAATTCCCACCCCGCTCCCGAATACCTACCCCGAATCATGTCCCTCTCTACTAAAGAAGCATACACATGCATACTGACACACACATCCATGGAGGCACAGGTATACACACATAAACATAAGTAGGCACACATGTACATGCACACATGAAGACATATGCATGCTGACACATATATACATATATATTCCCATATATACACAAGCATGCATGCATCTTCATATTCATGCATTCACACATATGCATGTAAGCACACATTCATGCACACGTGTGTGCATCTGTGGATACATACATGCATGTAAATACATATGCATAAACGTACAGGAACTCGTGTATATACACAAGCATGTATGTACATTAGCATATATAGAGGTACTTATGTATACACATATGTGCAGACTCGTGTGTACATATACATGCAGGCATACATGCATATACATACACGTGCACGCAGACATGTACACAGATATGTATACACACTGCATTCCAAATCTGCACAGTGTTCCAACTCAGATTGATCCCAGCCTGTCCCCTGGCTGGCCTTGTTCAGGTCGGCTGCAGAAGTGCCCAGGCCCATGCAAGCCCTGTGTTTACTGGCCATCAATCATCAGGCTTGACTTGAACTCTTTCCAGCACTGCAGCTCCTTCCTCATAAAGTTTAAAATGTGTTGAATAAATGAATTGATCTAGTTACACACACTCTGGCAAGTCATTTAACCTAGCTGCACTTCAATTTCTCCACCTGCAAATGAGAAGAGCCGCAGCTGTCTCACGGGACTGAGGTGGGGGATCATGGGAACGTGGCTGGCCAGTACTCACAAATATTTGTCCCTGCAGTTAAACCCCTGGGTGGCTATTGATGGCTCACCCTTGATAAGACCTTTATTGACAGTGGTCTACCAGATGCTACAAGATGCAGAAGCAACTAAGGCAGAGGGGCCAGATGTTGCCACCTAAGAAGCTCTTTGTCATGGCAACGGTGTGAGTCACCATATGCCACAGACGGCTCCCAGAGCCCCTGCTTCAGCAGAGGGGCTCGCCTTATCCATGTGCACTTCTGAGAGCTTCAATGCTTTGCTTTATTTTGAATTTATGGGACACAGGGTTCCATGCAGCAGAATGGGGAAAGAAGAACACCTATGTATGGCTATAAATTCTACGCGATCTCTGCTCTCCTGGAGCTCACTTACAACAGCACACCTTGCCCCCAACCCCAGGATGCTACTGCCTCTGTCCTCCCATACCTGCCGCCAAGACCCCACCCCTCCTCAGAAGTAGCAACTGAAAGACGATGTGGAAATAAGACAAGGGAAAAACCTCATAAGCACAAGGATAGCATCTGCCTTGGCCCCAGAAAATGGTCAGCATGTGGACATGATCAAATTTGAATCTTACACAACTTAAGGGGGCTCCTGAAGAAAATGGTCCCAAAATGATGAATAGGAAATTAGGCATGAATGTGAATTTCACTTACAGTGAGTAACAACACATCACTGGAAACTTAGAGCCCCTTCCTATGTGACCTCCTGAGCTGATCAGCCATTCATCTCCTCACAAAAAGGCTTCCAACAAAGGTCAGGTCCTCTATCCAGTGCCATGCCAGCCCTAGCAGTCCTACAGCCACAGGGCACACCCAGCTTCTTCTTCATCTCTCTGCAAAGTCTACAGCATCTTCAGAACTAGGACATGGCTCTGCCTACCTGTCCATGTACTTCAAGGAGAAAGAGCAGGTGAAACTCATCTGAACAGATTTTGTTGGATTGAAAAGATCAAGAATAAAGCCCTAGGCCCCTTCTAATTGGTGGGAAACTGCTATATCAGTGTTTGGCATCCATTCTGATCAGCACAGTGGTATTTGAGTAGTGCCCATTGGCAGGGCAGTAGAGAACACCCTGGTCACATGTGCCTCTGCTCTGCCCTCTTTGTTGGTCATCTTCTGCCACGTTCCCCTCCTCTCAGTGTACAGGACATATACCCTGTAAGAACCACTCCTCTTCCCACTGCCTCTACCTACAATCCTCAGAACTCCCATTGGACAATGGATATGCCCATCATTGTCCAGTGAGTCTTATCCTTGTACCTGATCTTCCGGGCCAGCCTATCACAGAAGACCAGAGAGTCAGCCCAGTCATTTTGATCATAGTCATAATTGCTGGTCCTTCGCAGATCTCAGTCTTCATGAGGAATGTTTACCAGCATATCCATGTCCCTACCTAGAACTCTATAGGATGAATGACCAAAAAAAGAACAAATGGGTTGTGTGTATGCATATGCATACGTGTGTGTGTGTGTGTGTGTGTGTGTGAGATGCATCAGCACACTTTTATTGAAAATTACAGTATCTTGAAAATTATCAATACAATTGATCTTTGATAGATGACATTGAATGTCTGTTTGCTGTGGGACAACTCATGGACTCCTTTTATGACTTAGCTCCCTTGACAGTAACATGAACATGACCGGACAACCTACCCACAGGAAGTTGAAGGAGCTGAGGAACTTAAATTAGTGCACTGTAGGCACTCATAAGACATTAGATTTACCATTCTGGCTCTCTGTCCCACCTTACTTGAAGGAACAGAGCTGAACCTCTCATGGTAATAGAGTCATAGGATGGGGGCCACAATGTCACCATCTTTCCATGCGGCACCTTATACCCCAGAGAAATACCATTCCCTGGGACTCTATTTTCCCAGTCGTTTAACCTCACTCATTCACTTGAACCCCTGACGATGGTCATAGCTGTCTAGTATGAGGGAGCGCTCTCTCCAGTTAGGAAACATCCCAAAGTTGTCAGACTTCAAGGCAACACATTTGGTTTGTGGCATGCTAGGTGTGACTTTAAGGATAGAAATCAAGGCATTGGCCTGCCCAGAGCAAGAAGTTACTGATCTTAAGATGGCACAGAAGCATCCCCAGTGGTTTAGCACTGTCCTGGGGCAGGCACTGTCTCCAACTGTTATTTCCACCCTCACTGTCCCTAATGCTCAACAGGGGCTTTCTGACAGATAGGAATTTCACACTTTCTTTTGCTTACCCTTCGATTTTATAAGTACTGTTTGTTAAAATGCTTGAGTGAGAGTCTGGGAAATGGAGTAGAAATTTAGTATCAAAAGGCTTACAGCTCAGTCATGAGAATGAGGTATCAGACGTTCTAAAGCAATCTAGACCAAACCTGAGGGTTCTCTGAGAATGCCACTGATCTGCGGAATGGAAATATGAAGCAAACAAGAAATATCTTTCTCAGCATTTTTGACAGTCCCCTGCCTTCAGTGTTCTGTGCATTTGTCAGAAACCAGTAATTAATTAATAACAATGTTTGAAAAAAATAGAGAGATCACAGTGGGTGGGCTGCCTGCCTGGGTAGAGTTCTGAGGTTCTCGATGCCTCTATTTAAAACTGCCATGTGCTCCAAACTGAAGTGCAGCAATCCATCTTAGGAATACAAATGTTTGTTCCAAGAATATTTTTCAACTTTGGGTCTTAATTAGAAAACCTTAAGAAATAATAAAATATAGTAGGCATGATGGCCACATTAGTTAGGGTTTTACTGCTGTGAGCAGATACCATGACCAAGGCAACTCCTACAAGGACAATATTTAATTGGGGCTGGTTTACAGGTTCAGAGGTTCAGTCCATTGTCAACAAGGTGGAAATATGACAGCATCCAGGCAGGCATGGTGCAGGGGGAGCTGAGAGTTCTACATCTTTATCTGATGGCTGTTAGCAGAATACTGACTTCCAGGCAGCTAGGAAGAGGGTCTTAAAGTTCACACCCACAGTGACACACCTACTCCAGCAAGGCCACACCTTCTAATAGTGCCATTTCCTGGGCCTTTAAACCCAACACTTGGGTGGCAGAGTCAGATGGATGCCTGGGAGTACAAGGTCAGCCTGATCAATATAGTGAGTTGCAGTATCCTCAGGGCTATGTAGAAAGACTCTGTCTAAAAAATAAAACAAAGCAAATTGAAAATTAGAAAAAATATTATTGAGATCAGACAATTTAGATGGATGACAAAAACTGCTGACCTCAAGTGAGGCCTTCTTTTATTCAATATTTTCAAAATTAAATTTTTGTTCTCGCTACATAGACCAGGCTGGCCTCAAATTTCAGACATCCACCTTCTTCTTCTTTCTCTTCCTCTTCATCTTCCTCCTCCTCTTCTTTTCCTCCTCTTCCTCCTTCTCCTCCTGTTCCTCCTCCTCTTCCTCCTTCCTTCCTGAATGTCAGTACTAAAGGTGTAAGCCACCACACCCAGCCTCAAATTTCTATTCTCCACTGATAATTCCCCATACTAAATTTAGTATACTAAATATGAGTTTTGTCTTGGATTTTTTAGTAGACATTGCTTGACAGCATGAAATTTAGTAAGGGCTTTTCACCTTTCAGTGGGAAGCATGAGATGGTGTCTCTCAACACAAGTAGTGTGTTTGTGGAGAATTAGTTATGAGCCTCAATAGTCTGCTCATCGTGCAACTCCATTTCCCCAACAGTGCAGCAAGTAGAATTAACTTCAAAGATTACTCGGAGCAAGACTTCTGGTCTGCTGTTTCCAGGTACCTGTCCTTTGAAGGTGGATGTGGCTATAGGAAATGCTTTGGCCAATCAAATACGTATAGAAAGGCTTTGTGTTACCTTGAGAGAGAAATATTTTAAGAACCAGTAAGCTGTGGAACTCCTGTCCTAGTATCTCGCTTCTCTCTCCTCTCCAGACAAGTGAGCTTCACCACCTGCTCCACCACCTTCTCCACCAACTTCCAGTCCCTGGGTTCTGTGCAGACTCCCAGCCAATGGGTCTGGCCTGCCAGCAGAGCAGCCAGCATTTATGCAGGTGCTTGGGGCTTTGGGTCCTGGATATCCCTGTCCCGCTCTGTCTGGGGTGGCTCTGTGGGGTCTGCAGACCGGCAGGAATGGGTAGAATCCAAACAGAAAAGGAGACCGTGCAAGACCTGAACGATCACCTGGCCAACTACCTAGACAAGGTAGACCTGGAGCCTGGAGACTGAGAACAGGAGACTACAGAGCAAAATCTGAGAACTTCTGGAGAAAAGGGGACTCTACCCAGGGCATCAGAGACTATGGCCACTACTTCAAGATCATCAAAGTTGTGAGGGCTCAGATCTTTGCAAATTCTGTGGACAATGCCCATATCGTCCTGAAGATCAACAATGCCTGTCTTGCAGCGAATGACTTTAGAGTTATGTATGAGATAGAACTAGCCATGCACCAGTCTGTGGAGAGCGACATCCATGGACTCCACAAGGTGATAGATGACACCAATATCACAAGGCTGCAGCTGGAGACAGAAATCGAAGTGCTCAAGGAGGAGCTGCTGTTCATGAAGAAGAATCATGAGGAGGAAGTCCAAGGTCTGGAAGCCCAGATTGCCAGATCTGGGTTGACTGTGGAAATGGATGCTCCCAAATCTCAGGACCTCAGCACAATCATGGTGGACATCCATGCCCAGTATGAAGAACTGGCTCAGAAGAACCGTGAGGAGAACTGTGAGGAACTGGAAAAGTACTGGTCTCATCAGATTGAGGAGAGTACCACAGTAGTCACCACCAAGTCTGCTGAAATCAGGGACACTGAGACCACCCTCTTGGAGCTGAGACGCAACCTCCAGACCTTGGAGATTGACCTGGACTCCATGAAAAACCAGAACATGGAGAACAACCTCGGGACATGAAGGCCAGATAAAAGGTGCAGATGGAGCAGCTCAATGGGGTCTTTCTGCCTGGAGTCAGAGCTGGCACAAATTTGGGCAGAAGGACCCAAGAATATGAAGCCCTGTTGAACATCAAGGTCAAATATGAGGTGGAGATTGCCACCTACAGCCGCTTGCTGGAGGATGGGGAAGATTTCAGTCTCAACGATGCCTTGGACTCCAGCAACTCCACGCAAACTGTGCAGAGGATAGCTCCACGTAAGGTCATGGATGGCAAAGTGTATCTGAGACCAATGACACCACAGTTCTGAGACACTGAGGCTGAGAAGGAGGGAACCCCTGGGGACTGAGGGACCAATAAAAGTTGAGAGCTCACTGGGACAAAAACAAAATAAAGAACTGGTACAGAATTCTGCAGATTCCCTTTTCCTAGGAGGATAATCATGGAAGCAGAAATTATTTGGAGGAGATAGGAGATAGAAACAGCCTAGAAAGCATAGCCTTCGTTTGCACAGGCCTGGACCATTGCCCAGACCCACAAATGACTTAACATGCACAAGAAATAAACATTTGTTGAGTTAAGCCATGGAGATTTGGGTGGTGTTTGTCACTGTAGAAAATCTAGCCTCCTCTGGCTGATCCATTTCCTCACTGGTGCAGCAAGGATTAAATGAATTACTGTACATAAACACTCGAAAATGCTAGCTCTACAAATATTTGCCAACGCTACTCTGTAGACTTGATTCCAGCGTGCTTTTTTTTTCTTCACGTTTTATAATTGGTGGTGTTTCACATTTTAATTGGCAACAGTGTTTCTTCCCTAATGTCCCATAAAATCACCCTACATCTTGGATCCAGGCCCATGAATCTGTATTATTATTATTATTATTATTATTATTATTATTATTATTATTATTACTATCTTAGGGCCTAGTGGATAAATAACAGAACCACATTCTTCATTGGTAAGTAGCATATAAACAAACACTTTGCAGTTGTTGAAAGAGGAGGAAAGCAGAAGAGAACAAGTTTCATCTCACAGTACCGATGTGTGTCAAACTCAACATCTGTAGCCATGTTTGTTTCTGGGACAGATGTGCTGTTTGGATTTAGGCTCAAAGCACACTGATGAGTGGCTCTCCAACAGGCCTGAGGGTAGTGGTTACTATCTAAAGAAGGATCTTGGGGGATGCTTTTGAAAACTAGTGATATTAATTTTATACTTATAGTCCACTAAGAAATGAATTCATCCATCAAATATAGAGCTGGCCATGCAAAGGGACTTCCCTCCACCAAGTGTCAAATCCCCAATAATGCCAGCATGAGTTTTATTCATTTCTAGACTTTTCTCTGTATTACATTTGACAATTTGTTTGTGGTGGAACTGTATAAGAATTAGATGCATATGGATCTTTCTGTTATATTTGCCAAGGTTGATGAAGCATCATATAAACAAATACATGAACATAATAATAAAAATAAATTGAGTCATGAAAGGAGGCCCTTCAATGGGGTATACACATGGATGGCGAGACACTCACTCAAACTAGGCAAGCAAACACCTTATCTTTGCTTTTCTGTCAACACTCCCAGATATTCTTTGTATGACAGGAAATTTCTTCAAATGTGCAGCCCAGAAAGAGCCTCTCAGAGCAGCCTATCTGCAGGCTGAGGCCTGAAAGACAGGCCAGCGTCACCCATTTTCAACCTCTGTGCCACAGCAGATTCTTAGCGCTTCTCAGCTGCTCCTGAGAAGCCGTGGAAGAGTCCCAGAAGGTGGGCTGGGAAAGGTAGGAACAGAATCCATGCTGACAGGAAGTCTCGGGGGTGTGAGGAAGGACAGAGGCCCACAGTGCTGACATTTCACACGTGAATCTAGAGCTGGAGGCCAACCTGTGTAGGAACACAATCTCCATCTGCTGCTCAGCTACCTGGGAGCCTCACAGGCCTCACGGGTTTGTTGACAAAGCCTGTAGAAGTCTCCTCTTGGAGCTCCTGTTGGGCAGCCCGAGCCCCAGAGGCTTGAGTAGTGTTGTCACAATCCCTGGAACATCTGGACCCCAGACTCACAGCATCTGTGTGTGTGTCTTCCTCCATATGTTCACCCAAACGTGCTGCCTAGGATTGCATTCCAATGTGACCGAGTCGCTTGATTAGTTTTATAACTAGTTGCAGAAGAGTCCTGTTTCTTTTAGAACTTGATTGGCATTTGAATTTCAACTGATATATTCTGTGAATTCATTCTAAACCATAGCGGTACCACAGTCCCCCATAATCTACAAAAGTATTATTCTAACCCCCTCCTCAGTCGATGCCTTAAGCCACAGGTAATAATAAACCCTACATAAATTATGCATGCCTATACATTTTAATTTATAAAGTAGGAACAACAAGAAATTAACAATGAATAAAATAGAATAATTATAGTAATATACTCCAATAACACCCATTTAAAATGTAATGACTGTTCATTTCTGGAATTTTCCATTTACTATTTCAAACTACAGGATGCTGGATCTGAGGTGAGGGAGGCTATTGTACAACAGCTCTCCACATCCATGGGCTCCTCATCCACAGAATCAACTGCAGATCAAAGCACTGTAATTGCTTCTCTACTACCCAACTATAGGAGACTTCCTACCATCATTCCCCAAGCAAAACAGACACATGACAACCATCATATGGTCTTGATATTGAACTAGGTGACATACATCACCTAGAGATATGTGATATTAAATTTAATGTACACTGGAGGGTATGCAAAGACTGTGCCATTGTGTGTGAGGCATGTTTGGGTGTGAGGAAGCCATGGAGCCAACCCTCACCCATCCTCAGACACTGAAGTATGACTATCAGCCCTCAAAACCAGAGCAGGTGGTGCACAGTCTTACAGCACTCCCTTGTTTCATAGTCATTTTAGACTTTAAGGCTTCAAGACCACAGCCAAAAATTTCTGGTATTTGAAAGTTTCCTGCAAACAGGAAATAATAAAGAACTGCTCATCTGTTCTCATTTCCCTTGGATGGCCACACTACTTCAACAACCATTTGTACCTCCCTAGCTCCTGCTGTGGTTCTTCCTCTACCATGAAGACAGTCTCTCCAGCTTTTCTCATAAAGGAGAAGGGGAACAGCAAGAAAGAGAAGTGCCTATTGTTCCTGATGTCACTGACTCCTTACGTAACAATTGTGCATAGATGATTCTTTCCACAATTCAGCAATAATTACCCAGAACCTGCTAGGTAGTGGAGCCTAAGCTACTACAGGAAGCAGAAGGCTCTTCCAGGCAGCTAACAGCCAATGGTGGATATGGAGGGGTGGATGGGGGATGGGTAGATGGGTGGATATTACTGATGATAAATAGGATAGCTAGTAAGAAGGATTGATAGATATAATAGATGATAGCTATAAGTGATAGATATGCAACATAAACACATGATGAATAGACAATTGATGCATTCTTAAATAAGATACTATATTAAATATATAGATAGATGACAGATTTAGTTAGTTGATAGTCAAAGACCTACCCATCATAGATAGGTACAAATGATAGATAAATGATAGATAGATAGATAGATAGATAGATAGATAGATAGATAGATAGATAGATAGATTCATAGATACATAGATAGGAATGAAGACATAATAGATACAGGTGACTGATAGAATATAGATGGATTGATGGATCGATGGTTGGATAGATAGATAGATAGATAGATAGATAGATAGATAGATATAGAAGTTGGAGTAACAAATGGCAAGTGCACATATATAATGAATAAAATATAATTTGAGAGTTCATTAAATCTGCCACTGAAGGAATCAAACTGAAGACATGCCCTGAAAGAGCTTTTAACATCAAGCCATCTTGGGGCATCAATATCTAAATTATTTATATTATCAATGCACTATTCCCACAAGAGATTTCAACTCTAATTAAAGCTCAGGTCTGCTGTGAAGGAACTGCAGGGTGTATACATAGGGGAGGGAGGGTGAGGACCAGGAGTACCAAATAACAAAGCTGCCAAATATACCCAGGCAGATAGTAGAGTATTCACCGCTTTCTATTCTTTCACTAAATTATAAGTCATATTGGTGGTCAGCATAATTAAAGACGACTTTAACCCCTGTTGCTCTCCCAGCCCTAACTAGTCAGCATGTTCATGGGCTCTAGGAACTACTAGGCTACCCACGTTGGTTCCTAAAGAGCAAGAAAGAGGACTTTGTTGAGCTCCTACCATGCTCTTTCCTAATTCTTCTAGTCCCAAAGCCATTATAGTTCTGTATATAGCGAAGTTTCTGTGGCAGCTCAGAGTACTGTGTCCTGGTTGCGGAGAAGGCTCTGACTTAGTTTCAGCTGTCGATGTGACACAGCTGGGAGTTATCTGGGGGAGGCTATCGTATTGGCCTGTGGGCATTTTCTTAGTTGCTAATAGATGTAGGAGGACCCAGCCCATTGTAGGTGGTCCCGTCCCTAGACAGGGATAAATAAGAAGTGAATAAGAAAGCTAGATGAGCGAGCCACAGAGAGCAAGCCAAGTGTTGTTACTCCATGATTTCTGCCTCAATTTCTATTTGAGTTCCTGCCCTGGATTTCTGCAATAATAGACTATAATCTGAAAGTTGAAATACCCCCAAATGCCTCCCAACTCAAACCTCAGGTTGGTTTTGGTCAAGGTGTTTATTATAGAAAAACCAAGCAAGCTAGAACAGAAGTTATTACAAGGTGTGGGGTGTTGCTAGGATGAGCCTGACTTCTTTGCTTTGGAAGGAAGATTGCAAAAGCATTTGGAATGTTGAGCTGGAAAAGCCGCAGAGTGCTCAAAGCTTAATGAGCTAGGATGGAGACCTTGGAAAATAATGCACCGAGAGCAACACAGACAGCAAATTCTAGTTTTTGAAGTTTTTAGAGGGAAATGAAGACTCCGCCATGGCTTTTCCTATGATATTTTTGAATGAAGAATCTCTAGGTGTGAAACTTTTGCTCTACTGGGACAATGGAGCCTGTTCATGGAGGGTGAAGAATCAGCTGTGATCACTAAAGGACAAGCATCACTGATGTTAAGTCTTCTGAAAAGTATTGCTTCAGAGTCGTCATACTGAATCTGTGGTCCAGAGGTGGCTAAGGCTGTATTTAAAGCTGGAAGCAAAACTTAGCAACATATAAAATCTCTAAAATGTGCTGCTGATTTTGGTGGCATGAAAACTGAAGAAGTCCTGGAGGAAAGCTGAAGCTTGGTAAGATGTGCCCAAGTCAGGGTCTTTTTTTTTCTTCACATTCAGCACCACAGCAGTATCAGTTTATTAGCAGAATAAAGTAGAAAACGGTCAGGTAAACAAGTAGTATACAACAAAGTGAACTGGAAATAAAACTGAGTAAGGCAAGACGAATAAGGTTCACAGTAATGGGGAAGAGGAGAACTGGGAAACCAAGCTGCAAACATTTACATTTCCTCTCATCCCCAAATCCAAACAATCACCCAAGCCATCTTTTGTGACTAAACAGAATTAAAAGACCGGTGTCAGGTGGCCTCGCTGACTTCTCCATCATGATTAGCTGCTGGTTCTAGAATCTTATCCATTCTCAAAACCTCTTCACAGAGCAAATAGCTCTGCAGACTTCTGGGAAGTGGCAACTGATGGATGAAAATGTCAGAATGACGGCGCTCTGCTTTTAGACTGGTTCAAATTTCCAAAAGACAAAGATGGGTTAGGCTTGGAACAATGGCCATATGTTGCTGAAGAGCAAAGGCGGGGTTTGCATGGACTGAGAGCATCTTTGCAACAGCTGAAGGATGTCTCTTCCAATTAGAAAATTCCAAAGTAAAGATAAGGATGTCGTCACTGACTGAGTCAACCCAAGAGCTGCTGCACAGCGGAATCAATGGTCAAATCCAGCAAGCAGGAGATGTGGCAACCATGCCTTATATTCTGTTTGTGCTTTAACTGCAAAACTTACAAATTCAGATGTATGATCCCAAGTTACCACCAGGCAACCTTTCTTCAAAAAACAGCAAAACATTGAAAACTTCTCATACTTGAGGCAGTATGCCAAGTGAAGTTCATCTAACTGGGCTCCATACTTCAAAAGAATGTTCACAATTCCAGAGAACTCACAGAGGTTCAGAGGTTCAGTCCATCATCCTCCAGGTGGGTGCAGGGAGGAATCTATGCAGGCATGATGAACATGATGAAGGCAGATCTGAGAGTTCTACATCCTCATCTGAAACTCAGGGACTTTAAAGAAAGGCCATGATGCTTAGTGAAAACGCAGCTTCAGTTGCAGTGAAGACCCCAGGATATTGGAGATGCCAGGACCCTGGAACATCTTCTAAGGGCAGCAGTAGGTGTTGAGTGGAGATGGTCTGAGCCTATGAGAGAAGTTGTATGTGCGCTATACATGGCAGAACTGGAGAGGCAGGGCTGTTCAACCTGTTTGGAGTCCAGAAGATCATGAATGAGTCCCAGACATTGAACACTGAGTTCACATTGTTAGATTATTTTTAAAAATCTGATTTTATGTTCTGGTTTCTCCTTCTTGCAATAAGAAACCACATATTGTCTTTTTTTATATACTTTATAGGAGCACATACTTAAGAAACTTTGGATTTTTAAAGAGAACTTGGACTTCTAAATCACTGAAAAGTTTAAATTGCAAAGCTTTAAAGTTGTATGGAATTTTATATTATGGTATGAACTCGACCCGCACCTATAATCCTAGTACTTGGCAGGCTGAGGTAGAAGGACCTTGAGTTTCACAGCCAATTAATGAATAGGAGATTCTGTCTTAAAGAGCTAAAAAGTGGAATTAGAGATGAAATCCTGTCACACATCTACTGGCTAGCTACTCTGGCTCACTCTCCATAGCCCTTAGGAAATCCCCTCCCCTTCGCGGAACAATGCCATGGGGCTGAGACAAAACAGTCTTGTAGAAGAGCATATCAGAGAAAATAAAGCTTTCAAATCTTATTTGTAAGAAGCCCAGTTCTCTAATTATCTGTATACCTTGCAAAGAAGAGATCAAGCAGTGAACTCTCCAAACTATGTGCCCTCCTGAAATAAGAAAGCAGAATAGGCTCCATCCCTCCTTCGCAATCACCTGCTCCACCTCTGTAAGCCTCTGATGATCACATTGACTCTGCCCGCACCTCTCTGCTGGTGGGTTTGCTGCCACAGAAGGAAGGCCGATAGCAGGTGTCTCACATGGAGGGTTTTTTCCCCTCCTACAAAGTTTTGCTCTGTGTGAGCTCGAAGAGGGACTGACTAGTGCTTGAGGTAAACTGACTTTAACTTCACTGAATCTTTAGCCAAGGCTAGCCTTGCTTTACCACTTCCCAACACCCATCTCAAATAGCAGCAGCATCTCTCCAACCCACTCCAGATGGGTTTAGTCCTGAATCGACACTTTCCCTGTTTCCAGTTTTCTTGGGGAAATGAGGCCAGCTCCACACAGCAGCTAGAGCCCTTGGCTTTGATGAAAGCTTAGAGGCTATATTTGAACACGACCGAAAGAGGACATGAAGCTTCAGCTGCCGGTCAGCCCCAGTTGCCAAGGAGGACAGGGTGAGGGTGAGGGGGGTGTTGAGCATCAAACAGCTGCGTTCCTGTTGTTCAGCAGAAACTCCATCTTTCTAGTGTTCTCACCATTTAATTCCTTCCGTTTACAGTCTTGTGATATTATAATAGAAGGTGGCTGCTAAGAAGTTTAGAAATATCCCCTTCATCAGCGAAGACAACTTAGTCCTCCCCTCCCCCCTAAAATAATCTCTCCCCTAAGTATTATTTCCTGCCAGAAAATGAGTTGGATTTGCTTCAAAACTGCTTCAGAACTAGTGAACATAAATGCCTCTAAATTTAGCAAACATCAGCATGCTCAATCAATTTGCAGTATTTTTCTCCACTCCCTTCCAAACCTTGTTTGGCCTTAAAGTCAAAGTTGAGCAGGCCACTGGATCTCTCCCACACCCATCTTTCCCTTCCTTCCCACATCTGGCTTGATGGTTAATTGATAAAAGATGAGCCCATTACATAGTAGCACAGAGCTGACCGGGTCGAGTCCCTGGCCTCACCCTGGCAGCAGCTAGCTATTCAGTGGTGAACTGGGTTCCATCCCTAGTCACTTGGCAAAGTCACTGAGTGGGTGGAGATGGGAAAAGCATCTGTCTTCCTCATCTATGCTCAAAACACAGCATTTCCTCAAAGCCTGGGAGAAGGGACAAAGAGTTCTAACTGCCTACAAACTCCAGCCCAAACAGGATGATTTCACTCTCATGGGTAGGAAAAGCACTAGGAACCATTCAGCAGACTCTGTGGTCTCTGTCTTGATCCTGCCTATTCCAGAACTGGTTATAGATATATATATTTTTTAACATCAACATTGTGTCAAACACCATTCCAGTCCATGTGTCATGTGTGCCATAAATGGATAGCTTCTAAAATAATACAATGGCCTTTGCACCTGACTTAAGTAACACCAAGAAAGATTCTTCTACACCCTGCCAACAGTTGCAACATGGGAGGCAAGAAAGGATTTCTTCTCCACATACTTACTGTCCCCTTGAAAACAACTAACTCAGCCTCATTTCCTGCTCATTGGTCCACTCTCATCTTGGACCCCTCAGAGGTATTCTATCCCTGTCCAGTATCTCACAGACCAGCAGAGCCCACATGATTACCTGACAGCACTGATCCCTGGGAGCCTTCATTCATAAGAAGTCAGCTCTTGGCATCTGTAAGAAATGACAATGCTGACAAGTCCCACTGTGTGGTGCATGTAGTGCAAAGAATAAATTAACTCTTTCTCTATGTGCTACTGGGATGAGTTCCAGATATACACGGGCTTCTTAGGTTTTAGAAATACACTGCATTGTGGAGATTGTAGCACCTTTCTTGAGCTAATTGAAGATTATTTCGTCATCAACACCACCACCACCACCATCATCAAATGAGGCCTTTATCAAAGTAGGACATATAATAGGAAGTCCAAGAACAACTGAAGGGAAAGGAAGTAAAAACCACAAAGAAGGTTCTCAGATGTAGAAGGACCAGGGTTTCTCTGTGATCCTTACCCCTACTCCAGAGGTTTCCTATCTCCAGTGCTCCTTCATAAGGACCATAATACCATGCTTGTGAATTATACGAGATCAAGCATAAAGAGTGATGGTTAAAGCCTGAGAGGCAGCCCTGTGTCATATCTGTTCATTTCAGTTGACCCAGATACATAGCTAGATTTAGATAGATCAGCACAGTGCAGCACGGTCTTTCCACATACAGAAAACCTAGATGTTAAGCTACTATGGAGAATGATTTTTAGAACCGCCATCACATTCAAGGGAATCAAAACATGCCCAGGCTACTTAGATGCACACTCTACTTCCGAGCATCCTTGTGAAGTTTGTTTTGTGTGATAATACCAGTATATGAACATTTCTGGGGGATTTTAAAGACGGATTTTCTATTCACAGTAACATCTTGAAAGGAGAAGTTCTCTTCTAGCTAATTTGTCTCAAAATGAGGTTTAGTTTATTATTAACAGAAGGCCAAGAAACAGTGTTTCACACCAGCACCTGAAATGCAACTAAATTCCCACAGTCTGTTAGAAGCTTTCTCCTCAATTCTAATATTTGCTTGAAGACTAGAGAGATTTTTCAGGGTGATGGCCTTAACCCCTGAGCATCATGGGATGGTTGAGAGCATTCCAGGCTGCCCTTCTCTTCCAGCAGGGTTGGGCACTAGAGACCAGCAAGGAGAACTTGTGGTCCTGAACTCTGTGTTCTGATCCAGGCTTCTCAGACCCACCCAAGGGATACCATGGGATGGAAAGATCAGGAACATCATCTTTTCAAGCTGAGTACATTCTCCTTCTGCCTTCTCCCTACATCCCCTCCCAGCCGGTGATAGTCAAAGCCAAATACACTGAAAAGGGAGAAAAAAGCACTGCCTTCTCTTGTCGGTCTCTGAGAGTGTAGCCTTGGCTTCCTCTCCCACAGGAAGGAGATGATGCTGGCTTCCAGTGAAGGGTGTGGACTGGGGAGAAGCCAGACACAAAAGACAGAGCAAGTCAGGATGTTACTAACAGTCCAGCTTTCTTTTCAGGTTCCTGTTTAGCTAAACATTTCAAAGGAGATGGTTTCCCAAGCTGCTGGTCTTCCTGGTGTGTCTTAGAGGCCTGGGGCAGTGTGGAGGAGGGAAGCAGCCAGATAAAGGGAGTCTGTCCACTCCATCATCCCCCAGACTGGCTTAGTGTCTCCCTATATGATACCAACTGAGACATCTGGGATATCATGTTCCCCCAACATCTGTCATCCATGGCTCTCTGGATGAGTGGGTGAAGATCCCTTTGGGACAGCCAGCTGGAGTCTGAGCCAAGTTGGGTAGACATTCTAGGCAAGCTACCTCTTTGCTTGGGAGCTGGGTATCTTGCTTCTCACTGAACTGAAGGGAACACATCATCAGGCTGTCAATGTGAGTTTCCCTTCTGCTTCTGCTGCTAGGTGAATGGGTAGCACTGGTGGCCAAGCTCTGGTGCTTCCTGAGCAATATTTTGCTCTTTGGACTCAGGGAGAGAGCCCACAACATGCGAAAATAGTGGGTGTCACACTTCACTACAGTTCCAGAGGAGACCTATGTTTAATGATCCACTCATTGATTAGGCAGATTTTGAGGCAAATTAGCAAGGAGGGGCGGGGCTTTCCTTTAAGATCAATGAAGACAGTGAATGATATGTAAAAATCTTATAGACCGTTCCCAACTTCATATGATTCAGAAAATGAATCTCAGCACGATACCCAGTAAAGCAAACCGTGTATTTAAATAGCAAGGATTTTTTTTCCTTTGTATTTCATAATCACACTCAATATTTGTCTCATTTTGTAGCTATGGGGGAAAAAAACAGAAAATCAGAGCAAATAGGAATGAGAAATCCAATTTCACAACTTGCTGTCTAGTAAGCCCTCAGCCCACAGTGAGGACCGACTGGCTCAGCAAATGTGTCATGGTTCCATGTAGCAGCTAGGAACTGGATACCCGAAGCCCTACCTGGCCATGTTAGAGGGTAAAAGGCTATGAGGTAGAAAAGATTTGGAGACCCAATACCAGAGCTACAAGAAATACAGGAACACCCACCAGACTCCCCATCTAACACCTGCTTCAATCCAGGATGGCCAACCTGGCATTGATACAGGACCTTCTCCACTGCTGTGTTGAACAAAACAGACCCTTACATTTCTGTGGCAATTTGCCTCTGTGGCTGAGCCAACTTTAATTGCAGAAATCATCTAGATGACAGGCTTTTATTACATCTGTATAGCATCTCCCAGAAGTGCTTGTCACACAGCAGTTGAGGAAGTTCACCTCCCCGGCTTATAGGGCTATCGACCTTAACCATGGAATACATTTACCTAATTGGATAGCCTTCTCTGGTGATGCTTCCAAGGCCTATAAGTCTTTTAGACCACAACACAACTCTTTGTTACTATAGATATAAAAGGTTAGAGTCTCTGACACAATTCTGTCTACCCCAGGGCCTCTTAGTTTTTTGTTTGTTTGTTTTTGTTTGTTTTTATTCATTACTTTTTAGAAGGTCTTCAATTCAGACTGGTCTTGAAATCCTTATGTAGTTTAGGGTAGCCTTGAACCCCCAATCTTCCTGCCTCTGCTTCCTAAGTGCTGTAATTAAAGGTGTACAGAACCAGGCTTGATTTATGCCATGCTAGGATGAACCTAGGGGGTTGTGCATGCTAAATAAGCACTCTGCCAACTGAGCTCTGTCCCCAGCCCTCCTCTCTCATTTCTGTAAACCCCCTTAGAGGTGAGAAAGGAAAAAGCTAAGGAGAAACACCAAGCTGGAGAAATGTGTTCACGTAATCTTGAGGGAGAATAATTTTTGCTTAATTTTTAAACAGAACCATGATGTCACCAAATTGCAATTACAGCCTGGTGGTTTGAAGTCCCATATGTTTGACAAATAGTGCCAGTCATTTGCCAAGTCTAAACATAACTAGTTTTCCCTCAGTCACAAGCTGTCTCCTCATCTCCCACCAACGTTAGGATTTGGTTTCTTCTGCTCTTCTTGAGATGAGTGTCCCTGAGGACCTGGACAGATGCGAACTGTTTTCCTGCCTGCTCTGTTCTGTTTGCCAAGGAAAACATTCTATAAATTCTTTCAGAACCTCCCCTGGTAATGAGTTTCTGTCCATCAGTCTCTCTGGCTTTGGGTAAAGCATTCCTTCTGGCTTTCCATGACAACGAGTAGAATTGCCCTTAGTGCAATCAAGACCCACCTGGCCTGAGGGCCACTCATCACAGGCCTGTTCCAAAGGCAACAGAAAGTGCATGGTCTCACCCCATTCCTCACCTCCGCCCATCTGTGGACACTTGGTAAAATCACCATCTGCATCGCAAACAGCTGCTCCTATATTTCTACAACTCACTCCCAGCACAGCTTATGTGCCCGAGCTGAAATTTCATCTCAAGAGTGGTTTCTGATGTACCCTGATTCTACAGTTGGGAGAGAGGATCAAATTAAGGATGTGGTTAAACCACATCCAGAACTAGGGGAATGCTATACTATTCTTGTCATAGCAAGACAAGTCAAATATTAAACTCCCAAGAGTCTGTCTCATTTGTATCCATATCCATGATTTACATCCCAATTACTCATCACCATGGAAACCAGGTATTTTTGACTGACTACAGAAAAGATTGCCAAGACACGGTTATCCTTTGGGAATGGGAGTTACCCGCCTCTTTTTTTCTTTTTCCCCAATACTGGGAATAAAACTCAGGACCTTACATGTACTAGGAAAGCCCTCTACATTCTCTGCATTCTGCCCCTAACCCAAGCTTGAGCCTATGAAAGATGGGTCATATTCACTATAGGCCTGTCCTGACACCAGATGGAACTCACTTTGTCCTTAAACACCAGAATGACTTTTACCTGGAAGACTGTGGAAATCTAAGTGTCAGGCCCCACCCCAGGTCTGAACAACTGGTTCAGTGTTTAACGGGTGCTGTAGATGTCCTGGGACTGGGGATCAAGCTTTAAGGATGGAATGCTGGACCAGGGTTCTGGGGTCTCACAGGATGACTGGGAGCAGAGGCCCTGTGACTAAAGCTCCCACTGAGTGTCTCCAGGTATTCCTTGGCAAGTCTGCCCTGAGCTGTTTCTTCTTAAGATAGGTCTCAAGTATTTCAGCTAATCATAGTTCCTGGCATCATAACAACCGTGGCCCTGTAAAATGATCACAAATGGACTTACTGGAAATTTAATTTTGGACTGCCAGGGATGTTTATTTTTTATTTTTTACATGTTAGTCAAATGTCAACTAATTATTAAAAGCACACCATGGAGAATTAACCAGAGGGGTTCTCTCCCATAACTGCCATACCTAGCAGGACTTAATAAGCACTAATGGGCTGTCTTTTCAAAACCAAAGGCGTGGAAGAGGCTAGGTGTCTTCGTTTTTAAGTGAGTACTTCCTATGTTACTTTGGCTGACACATGGCAGTTCTCCCCTTGAGGTCTATGGGGAGACTTTGGGGTGATACAAGGCAGGGGCCGGTGAGTCTAGACTCCCATCCATCCCTACAATGGGGCAGGCTTTAGAGAGGTTATTTCTTGAGATCTGCCAACCTCTGCCTCCAGAGTTCTGGGGTTAAAGGAACACACCACTACTCTGAGCTTTAGAGAAGTACATTCTTAAACTACCTATGTCAGCCTGGCTTTTAACCAGGAGTTCAGTGTTAGAATGCAATGTCATAGGCTGGGCGGCTTACGTGAGTAGCATCCATTTCTCAGAGTTCTTAAAGCTGAGAAGACAGAGATCAAGTCACTAACAGACTTGGTGTCTGATCCTATTCAGGGAAGAGAGTAGAAAGAGCAAGCTCTTGGGTCAAACTCATAAAGGTCTTAGTATAAAACCCATTAGGTACCCTCACCCCATGCTCCAAATAATGGAAGAAATATCTGAGTGCTGTTCAAATCTATCATACCCTAAATCAAAGGCCAGAGCACAATTGGTTGTGGTTTTGGTCATTCTATTTAAACGTAGCTTGTTATGCAACAAAAAGCTACCAGAAAAAAATAACATTTATAACCTGGTCATGAAGTACTACTATGACAAAAACCACCTGTAGCTTTGGGCTGGTGACATGAGGCACAGGTGGAGATAGGTTTGAAAGGGAAAAACTAGTAGAGATAGAGGGAAGAGGCTTTTTAATGGGCACTAAAGAAGAGATCACCCATGTGCTGTGGGGATGAAAAGTTTCATGTTGCCACAGAAATATCGAAGATATATCCATAAATGAATGGATCTGGCTTTGAGGTTTAATGTCCAAAGGCAAAATTCAAGATGAACTTGAACAAAACGAATAGTCAATTTCTTAAGCAGAGTGTAGACTTGGGACTTATTAAGTCTGGGGGTGAATGTTCTCTGTCTTTTCCTTCACTTTTCCCAGTGAACGTTCTCCAAGGAAAACTAATGGCTTTACTGCAAAGACCAAATGTGTGATGTCATTACAAGAGCCATTACGGTCTGAAAAGATCTAAGGTAATGTCTCACAGATCACTTCAGAGATAGAAAGCCCTGCTTGGCTTGTCTCAAAGCTCCTCTTTAACTGAAAATATGGCTCCATCCAGTCTTAAAGCCATGGTTCCCAAGAAACCATACTCAGAGCTGAAGACAAAGCAAGACTCCAAGACTACTCTTAAGAAGGAAAGGGGCCCATGCATGCCTAGTCCTTACAGACCCAGAATGTAAATGGGAGGCCATTTTGAACCTTCTAGATGGTTCCATTCACCCTTCTGACCAGCAAGGGATCCCAGAGTTACAGAAACAAATTCCTATCCAAATTCCTGACCCACCAAACTGTGCAATATAATGAATGATGTTTGGTAGCTTAAACCACTAATCTCAAAATGAATCTCATTCATCAAATTCTATCATCACTTAAAACATTTTATAGAAAATGAGATAGTCGCTAAATAAAAAGGAGATTTTGAATCACCTTCTTTATGCTGATGATAACTTCAATGGTTTCTGCTCACTATGAACCACAGAGTGACCACATGAGAGATTTCAACAACCTTCCTCAGCAATACACTGTCACCCTTGTATCCTTGTGTGAATCCTCTCTTGACTTCCCTCGGTCTACCAACTAGGGTTTTGTAAGTGACTGTCTTTTTCTTTTGATAAGAAACACCAGATGAAGCCACTCTATGATTGGCCCAGGCTGCTGTAACCAATTCTTGTCAATTAACTCTACCTCAAGATGTCTGAAATTTCATGCCTTTTGCCCCCAAAGTATAACTTTAATTACATCAAGCCTTACTCTGACCACTCGAAATTTACTTCTTACCATCCCCCCAGGTTCGTGGTTCCCAAATCTTTACACCTGCCATTTTTCCTCCATAGACTACCTTTGTCTCTATCCAACTTTCATTTTTATCAACATCTTCCCAAGCCCTTAAAACTCTGGAATTTTTTCCTTGCCATTGTTTAACTTTTGCTGTGCAGCTGTTTTCCCTCTGAGGAAACATGGACTTGACTATTCCGCCTGACCTCAGTCTCTGTCTTTCAAATTCATTCATTCTCTCTCTCTCTCTCTCTCTCTCTCTCTCTCTCTCTCTCTCTCTCTCTCTCTCCACAACTGCCAACAGCTTTGTCCTATTCAGTCAAGTAATTGATTCATAGATTTGTCCTCTACTGGATTACATGTTTCACAATGTTGGGAACAATATCCCAGCTGTGGGATGTGCCAAAATGTTAGCTTGAATACATTGGAAAAGATGAATCTTGCTCTCAAAATGCATTCTACCCAACAAAGATGAGAATAAAACAATGAGCAATTAGAGAATGAACTAAGGCTGCAGATAATTAGCTTCCTAATCACATAGTGCAGACTCTTTAAGAGATAGGAAGGTGGGGAGCCATGGTCAAGTATGGATCACACAGGGAAACTTCACCAATATGAGCCTGTAACTTTAGGGTGTAGGAGGGGATAAAAGGAGAAGGAAGTCACATTTGACAAAGAAACATGCTAGAGCTACAGGCTTGGAGTAAACAGTGTTTGCCAATGAATGAAGAGATGGACTTCTGTTCATGAGCTCCATGTGTAGAGGACATCTCCTAGGCCAAAATAAGAAATCCAAGCCAGGCCATAATAGTTCATGCCTTCCTTTAATCCTAGCACTTGGGAAAAAGAGGCAGGTGGATCTCTGAGTTTAAGGCTGGTCAAGTTTGCAGAGTGAATTCCAGGACAGCAGCCAGGGCTACACAGAGAAACCCTATCTCGAAAACAAACAAACCCAAACTCGTGTCCCCATCAGAGTTATAAGGTCACATTATCTTTGACTAGCAAAATCATAAAGGCGTTTCCTAAGCTATAGCCTGGGACATGTGTGAACAAAATATTTGAATGAGCCTTATTTGGGAAAGCTGAGGAAATGTCACACTGTATAATAAGGCCCCATGCAAACAAAAACAAAACAAACAAACAAACAAAAAACCAAAAAACAACTATCCATTTAAAAGAACCTTCGGTAGGAGATTGTACACTCCTTCAGCTAGATCCTGATCAAAGAGCCTTGACTACCCAGTGTGAAGAACCAATTTCATGTTCTGAATGGAACCACGTGGGACAAACCCAGCAGGACACTGGCAGGAAATGGTCAGCTCTGGGACGAACTGCCTGTGCATCTTGCTGTAATCCTGTCTACCATAACCACAGAAACAGGTAATACAACGGCACTGTCTCAGACCTGAAGTAGCCTGGAGCCTGGACATCATCTCAAGAAGACAGCAGGCTAAGAAGTTGTCACCTCCTCCTGTAGTTGACTACAAGGACGAGAGAAAGACACATTATTAAGCCACCATGGTTGGTTTGGAGGTTGCTCCGGTAGCCTAGCATGATCTCTCCTGACTTATCCAGTAAGGATTTCCTTAGATGTGTTTCTGAAATAGATCTTACCTTCATTTTAGAGACAATGAACCTATGGCTCAGGGACACTTGGGTTTGAGCAGTGGACCCGAGAGCCCATTGTCCTGTAAAGAGTAAAATTCCGTACCTGCAATGAGCTATCCAAGAGTTGGAAGGCCTTCTTCCATGGGTCACAGCTGTCACCTAGGAAGCAAACTGCTCAGTGGAAACCCTTCTACTCATGTGTGTGCACTGTTGTTCAGCATTGCCAGGGAAACACTCTACCCCAATGCCTTTCATCCACAGACACAGCATGTCCTGTCCCACTGTGGCCCATATACTTAGCCATAAAGTTCAATTTGAAAGGAAAAGAATAAGGAGGTGATTTTAGTTTTACCGGTAAGTTCCAGTCTATCCAGTTTCTCTGGCAAAGAGTGAAGTTGGTCGCTCTCTGGGTTCTCTACGTTTTTCCCCGATGAGTTCTGGACTCAGAGAAGAAAAGGTTGACTCTCTCAAAGTCATTCAACACCATCATCCTGAAATGTCCACAACACTGCTTCACATGAGGGTTCGTTGCATTAACTCAGCCGACGGAAAGAACGGCACTGTACATACCAGTAGTTACTCATGACAAGTCTGCATGCTTCCTCTGAACTGGACTCTGAAAGTGAAGCCCTGCCCAAACAAAGAAAGCTTTAGGCTCCACTTCCTCATCCCCTTCCCTAGGCTCCTCCCTCCTTCTCTTCCTCCATTTTCTGTGTACAGAGGAACATAGCTCCCCATGGGGTTGGGAGTAAGGGGTTGCTGGTCTATTGTCTACAAAGCTACCATCACCCCAAAAGTAGCAGCGACTGCTTAATTGTGGATTCTAGAACACGGCAACACCCAGAGAAGCCAAATGGCGGGAACAAGCTTCCAGTCATAGTTGCCGTTAAACATAAGAGGACAATGAGACAGACCTAGACCCACAAAGAGGAAAAAAATGGAACTTCCCTGGGAGGCAAGATTGTCTACTAATCTCGCCCTCAGTCGGAGAGCTCTAAGGGCACTCAGGTGACATCTCCCGCCATGTTTCACCTCCTTCCCTCAGCCAAGCCCCAAGAGCTCTCTTCTGTCTCAAATCTAGAATCATCAACTTTCCTTCTTCACATTTCCTTTTCCTATTGACTGGCTCCCCCTTCTCCCCCCAACCCCCCACTGTGAACCTGACACAGTTGCTCCTTTCCAAAGGAGAAGAAGAAAGCCTACTTCAGAGACAGGGCTCCCTTCACACCCCATCTCGGACCCTCTCTCTATGCAGAGCGATCTGTGCTCTCCTGGCAAGTCCCCCTAACCCCTCCTGCCCCTTTTCTGTCGCTCACCATCTTTAAAGACACCCTGCTTCGCTGGAACCAACCCAGACCGTGCCAAGGTGATCTAATTTGTACATGGGGTCTTTGCAGATGTCATCAAGCTACGATGAAGAAATAGGGTGGACCTGAATCAACTCTGTCTGCTGCCATAAGAAGAGGGAGACTCCGAGGTAAGTCAGCCATGTAGCAACTGTAGGCAGAGATTGGACTCCTGGACCTACACGCTGAGGAACACTAGGAGTGGGAGTGGTGGCCCTGCTAGAAGCTAGAGGCAGCTAGGAACGAAATCTTTCCAAGACCATTTGAGGGAAGGCAGTCCAGTGAGCCTGTGATTATGGATTTCTACCCTCTATCCCTGCGAGAGAATAAGCCTTGTAATCCCAGGTCACTTAGTCCCATGATCCTTTGTTATAGAGCCCCTAGGAAGCCAATAGACACCTCTTTCCAGGTTATGCTTCTTTCTTCCTTGCAAGAGTTAACACATCTCACAGTTCCATTCTCCTGAAAGTGTCCTTGGGGATGTCAGCAAGGCAACTTCCATTTCTCCTCGTAACTCTAACTGACAGTTGCTGGCCCTTTTCAGTGTATTTTCTCCAGTCCTTACTACTATTTTTTCCCACTGTTTGCCTTTTTGAGGTGAGCTCGTATCCACAGTGACTAGTATGTACTTGCACTTTGTCACTCTTCAGAGCTTTAGGCTTACATCTCCAAGCACTTACCAGGTATGGCTACTAAATGCAATCCCCATGTACCCATCCAGAACCGAGTTTGCATCTTAATATTACTTAATCTTTCACACTTTTATACATATAAAGTAATGCTCCTCCTATTCTCTCTTCCCGAACTCCCCACTCTTCCCAATAAGTCTAGCTCCTACTTTCATAGATTTCTTAATGGCCCACTGAATTTAATTACCCGAGCTTCAGTGGGAGATTATCTGAGCAAGGGCAATTTGCCATTGGCTTTACCATGGAGGAGAAAGATAGTCTTTTCTTCAGATTTGATTGCTATGACTTCTCAAGGAAAGGTGCAGCTGGATGAGCCCCTCCCCCATCCGTGGTGGAATGTCAATGGGCATAATCTTATGCGAGTCTTGTGCTGGTGGCCACTGTTGCTGGGTTCACAAATGCCACAGCCACCGTGTCATGTCTGGACATCCCTTCCCATTCTTACACCCTTGCACTTTTCCTCCCCTTCTCCCATGGTGCTCTTTGGGCCTTGGAATGGGTAATACAGATGTCCTGTCTAGAGTCAAGCATTTCAAGATCCACCTAATCTCCATACTTTGACCAGTAACAAATCTCTACAATAACTGGCACCCACACGAAAAGAAACGTCTCTGACACGGCTAAGGAACATACTTATCCATGAATTTACACATAAACGTTTAGAAGGCACTTTACGCCATCCCCATTTAACAAAACGACAGTAGTTGTCTCCCTGCTAGGATGTACAGATCCCTCAAGGCACTATTTTAAATCAGGTTGACAATACAGATATGAATTCCTTCTGCGTAGCAGGCCTCAAATCCAATGAACAGTTAACCCTGTAACAGTCAATCCACTAATGCACCAAAGGGCACATCTTGCCATTCAGGTTGGAGAATTCAGCATTACAGCTGGGTAAGGCTGTGTTGATGCCTTTTGCCACCAGCAGACTGCATAGTACTTTCCAGCACTACGAAACCCAACCAACTGGACAAAAGCTGCTAGTTCAGTTCCAGCTTGAATTCTCTGTAATGTGTATCCAAAATGTGTGGTTCCTTCAGCAATGGCATTTTAATGTCTGAATTTAGTGGACAGCCAAGGGTAATATCAATATTCTGTATTGTTTTGGGGGCCTCAGGGGCTTCCTAATCAACAACTTAAGAGAAAGTAACAAAATAGAGTATACCCTTTTCCTATCCTAAAATACAAGATAGGTATAGCTCCTTGTCCCACCACCACACTACCCTATCTGTTTTCTCTTTGATATCATTTAAGATCATAAAGGTCACCAAATAATATCCATTCTACATAACTCTTCTTCCTTTTCATCCTTTTTTCCCCTAACATCCTTTTCATTGTCTGAAAGTTATCTTCATTAGCTCCTGAAGAGCCTATAGTCAGTGTCTCTAATCACCACTGTTCCTCATAAACCATCCCAACATAACGGTCTAAAATAGCATCCACTTGAGCCAGGGTCTAATGAGGCCTCAGTAGGAAGACTCAAAACATGGACTCACTCTTTGTCTGGGATCTGATATATTCTAATAGCTTAGTGACTTGTGCCTGAAAACTAGAGTGATTGCTATCAGCTAGATGATGACACCTGATCTTTTTCTATGGTCCTATGGACTTCCTGTTATGTTGACTTTCTCTAAAGGTGAAATCCTAAAGAACAATGGAAAGATGAGGTAAAGCCTTTCATTGATTCCATAACTCACACACATCCTTTCTACTATATTCATATACTGAGGGGAAGAAGGAAAGCAGAGCTTTTCAGATAGAATAGAGGCAAAAATCACTTTGGAACAAGAGCTTGGGGGGCAGGTATAGGAAGGTAGAACACATGCCATCTGCTTCCTATGTCATCTTCAAACAGACTAAAACTCTCTTGACATTTGCTCCCAAATTTTTGATGCATACAAATTAGGGTTTTTTTTCTTAAAGTTTTCCTATCACCTAGGGGCTTGTCATTTTGCTACTGACTTCAATTCCACATCTACTCTTCCAAAGTCTTCTGCTTGGGCCCCCTACCCACTTTCCAGACACCCTTCCCAGCTACTTCCTTTTAGGCTCTACATGTGTTTAGAAGATATAGAAGAAAATCATTGAACTGAAAAGTATAATAAAAGAGACAGCCTTCCTTTTGTTCCTGTCACATGTTCCTAGCAATGACATTCTGGTTCAGTGGCCACATAGCTTTAGCTCTCGAACTCCATGCTCTCAGATATGGTCCACCTGAATCATCTAGGCCAGGGCCCTGTTTCGGAAGCTTAAGCTCTATCCCTTTTCTCTGAGTTTGTTGTTCTGAAAACTCCTTCTCTTCCTTGGTCTTCCAATCCTAGCATTTCACTAGTTCTCAGCAAAAAACAGATGGGAAGAGTTAAGCAGCCCTAACACACAACTGCCAAAGCAGGAGCGTCTCTCCCCTTAAAGCTTGTATTCTGGCCACAACTGTCTCAGATTTTCACCTAGAATCACACAGTCATGCCGCTCTTCTATACCTGTGGTTACATTAGATTGTGACCCTACCAGGGGAAGGGATTACATACTACTCTTTAACACTATCTTCTATAACTCTCCACTTTCTTTACCAATACCAACTACACCATCTGAGTGGTAATAAATGTTAGCTAACCAAACACATAAATCTATTTATCCTATGTTAGAGGTGGCACAATGAGTGGGTTTCTGGCAGTGTCCACTTACATGTAAGACAGACTTGAAGGATGAGTCTTCCAATACCCTGGCTTTCTGTACTACAAATAGATTTTATTTGAGATGCATGATGATGATCTCATGTTATATATCAACTATGGAAGCTCATGTAGTCCTGTAATCAATGTGAGCCACAAAGATGTTAAAAATTCTCCTCATCTTCTTGACAGCTTACTACGGATGACATCCAACAGCAGCTCTACCTCAAGTCAGAAAGGGGAGTGACCAGTAGAGTAGTCATTTGAATGACAGTCCTGAGAACTAAACTCTCTTATGCTAAAGCATCCGATGCCCCACTGTGCCTGGCATAAGAACACTGCAATCATTTCTGGTCAATAGTTATCATCATTTCTGGTCAATAGTTCTCAGTACTGCCCAGCACAGAAAGCTTCAGGGAGCTCCTCAGTCCCACTCAACCTTAAATTAGGCATGGGCAATGCTCTACCAGCTTAGGGAGGGATAAAAATGGAAGGCAGCATCTAAACACTTTGAATTAGACATGAGTCATCTTTCAAAACCAACTTTGCCTTGCATTTAGATCTCTAGCTAAAACAAACTAGCAAACAAACGCCCAGGCTAATTCTAAATATTCCGAATTTGCTTTTCATTTCTTCTCCAAACAGGTGCAGAGGCTTCTTTCCTCAGCTCGTTTTAGCTTAGGCTTACTTGATGGCAAACATTCCCTCAGGGGCAGCAGACAAGAAGGTGTTTGTGTAAGGGGTGATGAGAGAGCCCTCGTGGAGCATCAGAACAAGCCATGGGCAGCTGCCCTCCAGCTGGGCAGAGGGCAGGAGGCCAGGATCTGAGCAGATGGAGGACTCCCACACAGAGGCATGTGGATCACTTCTACGGTCCACCACTGAGAGTCATAGAAACATCTGCTCCCTTTTTCTAAGGACCAACTATCACCACTTCTTCACCGCTGGAGTAATTTCTTCTGTAAGGAGCCCACTAGGCCCATCAGTCTCAGCTGTGTGACAGGTATGAATATGGACCGCCTGCCCTGAAGTAATGAATGTTAATATGCTATCAGTAGGGTATGAATGTCATGTGTTCGTGTGTGTGCTTAGGGAGAGGGCTTGGTACATTAGGCAGGTGGAGCTGTGGGGCTGTGCCTGAGACACATTATGCACGTGGCAGAAGCCTTTCTGCAACAAAAATACATATTTGTAGCTTTCAATCAACTTCCTGATCCATTTTTCCCAAAAGTTCAAATTTTCCATGTATTAGTTTGTCATGTATCTCAACGCTTAAGTCACAGAGGCAGTGGGTCATCTTGAATATTTTTACAAAGCATAGAAGGCATGGAGGATATCAGGGGCCTCAGAACCTACATCAGTGGGATATGCCCACAGCAGGAGACCAGCGTCAATTGGCTGATTCGATCCCAAGTGGCCTTGACAGCTTTGGGGATGCGGTCACCACAAACTTGAACCTGTGTAGCCAATCAGACCCTTCCATTGGCTACCTAAACACTGACTTCCAAACTAAGCAAACCCTCAAGCTGTTTTCACAGAGGGGAGGGAAATGGGAGTCTGTGGAGGGAGATTGTGGATTTCCGATTTTGTAGGTTAGGACATCAGAATTTGGTTACAAAGGAAAAGGAATGTTACATTGCAGAGCAGATCATGAGAAACACACACACATAAACACGTGTTACATTTGTTCTTGCATGTCTACATGTGTACGTGTGTGTGTGTGTGTGTGTGTGTGTGTGTGTGTGTGTGTGTGTTCTTGCTCCTATGTATGTGGGCAGATATGGGGGTTGCATGTGCATATGTATGTTGAGGCCTGAGATTGATCTGTGGAAGATCGTTCTCCATTATATTCAATGAGTTAGTGTCTCAACTCATTGCAGGTAGCCCTAGGTCATCTGCTTGCTCCAGAAATTCCCCAATGCCTACCCCTGAGCAATGAAATAAAGGCCAGCTACCACACCCACCCATATGGTGAGCACTTTATCCACTGAGTCATCTCCTGCATCCCTGTCATGTTACAAACAAATTAAACACATGTTTTTCAGAGTTAGAATAAATAAAGCTCAGTATTTTGGAATATGTCTTTTAATCATTTTTACAGTTATTACTTGTGTGTGAGTGTGGTTTGTGTGTGTGTGTGTGTGTGTGTGTGTGTGTGTGAGAGAGAGAGAGAGAGAGAGAGAGAGAGAGAGAGAGAGAGAGAGAGAGAGTGAGAGAGAGAGAGATTGGAAATTGGGGGAATTGATTTTTCCACCATATGGTCTCAGGGATTGAACTCGGACTTGGCAGCAAGCCTTTTTACCCACTGAGTCCTTAAACTGTGGCCCTGGAGGAGTGCATTGGTTAAAGAGATTTCTCCTGTGGCAACACACAGCCTGAGGCAGCACAGGCTGAATACACATGGATCCTTAGATTAGCTCCCTAGGACTAGGCTTGAGGTGCTCCTGGGTGGCTGCAGGTAGCTCCCTCCCAGGTGATGGTGAATCCTGTGTTCATCTTGTGTCTTAAACAGTCTCACACCTGAGCTCGGGGGCCACTAGAACACAGTAGTCAGTCTTCATTTCTAAGGACGGAGCGTTGTCTGACCTTACTTTTGGTGATGCTATAGCCAGCCTCTGCTATTCCTTCTACCTCCCTACCTCCATGCCAACGATGAGTGGCTAGACGCTGATGTCCATGGACTGGTTGCTATCTTCAGAGAAATCTCACTGTGTTCAGGCTCCCACACTAGGGGAAGTTCCCCTGCCCACTTAACCCTGGTGAACATGGTCACAGCGTTGTCGGGTCACTTGTGCTACACATTCAGCTCCCACTGCTGTCTGCCATCCATTGAGGCAATTCTACTAGAAGGGACTTTACATGACGATTCAGCAGCTTTCAGGAGACCCCTGCTTAGGCCAGGAAACATTGCTATGTTCCTTGTTCCAAAGCCTTGTAGTTATGCAAGACGATCCAGTGGGCTTTGCCTGGGCCCACTTCATCATTCTCAGAATATGCTGGGAAACACTCCTCTGCACTTTGTCTTATTAGAAGTCACATTGGAAGAGACTGTTGACTGCTGGAAATCTTCCATGGTAGAGACCAGGAATGGGGATCCCAGGACACCTGCTCCCAAGGGACGAAGGGAAGCATGGGAACCTAAATGGACAAGGTCCTCAAACACGTCCGAGGCAACATCTCAGACCCTCTGGCTTGGACACAGCACTTTCCAAATGCCTCACCAGAAATAGTCACAAAACTGCTTGATCCCCTTCTAGGTCTTCTGTCTGGTTTTGAAGTTCAGGACTCGTAGAATCCATTTGCAAAGTTCCCACCTCCAAAGTTCACATCAATATTTGCCTCTTGCTCATTTCAAATGTCTGACATTTACGTTAGTGCTCCTTCCATTTTAAGAACCAGTCATACATATTAACAATTTTAACAAGATCTGAACTTATCATTTCAAACCTACATTTATTTCTTTTTTTTTTTTTTTTATTAACTTGAGTATTTCTTATATACATTTCGAGTGTTATTCCCTTTCCCGGTTTCCGGGCCAACATCCCCCTCCCCCCTCCCCTTCCTTATGGGTGTTCCCCTCCCAACCCTCCCCCCACCTACATTTATTTCTAAACATATTATCTATTCAGCTTTTGATGAATAATCTCTGTACTTGATATAATTAAGCCAGAAATTGGTCCAATTAATAGTAGAAATTAGCTGGCATTGACTTACTCTATGTATGGCTGTGGATATACATGTATGCCTATGGGCTGTATTAAGTGTGGCTGTATGTGGTAGATATAATGTGTGTGTTCTCTGTATGTATATAATATGTGTGCAGGCATAAGTGTATGTGAGTATGGATACATGCATGCCATGATGTGTATGTTATGTATGATACATGTACATGTGTTTGTGTGAATGCACACTTAACCATGATGTAATGTGTGCATGTGTATGTGATATATGTGTGTATGAGTATAGATGTATGTATGCCATGTGTATTATATGTGTACATGTGAGTGTGTGTGCACACACGCCGTGACACACATGTGAAGGTCGTAGGACACGCTCGGTTGTCAGTCTTTGCTTTCTCCCATGTTTTTCTCAGCTGTGTAAGCCTGACTAATGGGAAAGTGAGTTTCCAGAAATCCTCCTTTCTCTCTTTCCCAATCCTGACAGGGTCATGCTGCTGACATGACACATGTGTGTGTGCTGCTTCATCTGCAACTCAGGTTGTCAGGCTTGTGCAGCAAGTGATTCACCCACTAAACCGCCTTCCCCAGATGACTCCTAGGCACCCCTCTTGTGGCTGCAAGGAGCGCAGTGGACCCAAGGCCTGAGAAAACAACCAGGCTTACACTCCAATGAACTACAGTGCTGTCCACGGAACCATCACTGACGCTCCGGCAAACATTATGACTTGTTCAGCCTTATAGGGGTTGCTGAATGGAGAGATCCGACTCAGAGATTTGTGATGTGGGCCCTCCCATTATGAAATAGGTATGGAGCTTTATTGTATGAGAAAACATCTAGAAGGTGCTATTTGCAAAGATGTGTACAATGGTATAAAATAATATTTGTGAGAACATGAATAAGTTATGAAAGTAACATCAAACTCCAGCACCTAAGTATTCATGGAAAGTAAAAACAAAAAGAAGTAGGAGTCAGAGATGACATTTGGTGGCTGGGTGCGTGCTTATGCACCCCATGTAAAGTCCTAGGGTCAATGCTCAATACTAAAAACCAGTGAGCTAATTAAAATTGAAAGTCACTTTCTAGACTATACTGTATTTTTCTTCAGGTCAAATACTGTTAAGCAGGATTGGGGTGTGTCTCCATGGTCGAGCTAATGTTTAGTATGCACAAGACTGTAGGTTCGAGCATTATAAACCACACGGATGGCATCTGCTTTTATGATCCTAAGTGATCAGGCGTGAATGCAGATTGTGAGGGGTGGCCATGCAGCTCTAACACAGTTGGCCCGTGTTTAGAAATTCTTTAAATTTGAAAAGCAGACCTTTTTAGAAATGTCTGCGTAGTTTTCTTTAAAATTGTACAAAGGAAGACACACACACACACAGTTTGCAATCCGAAGTTCTCCTGAGCCTCAGACAGAAACATAAGCTTCTGCTTGGTGGAGTGTCTCCAAGGCAACGGAGTGGCCTGTTGTCCTGGAATCAGAAGGAATGCTTTCTCCTGGGAAAACAACCAGGGTGACTCTTGATTCCTAACACCCAGCAACTGTCCATCAAAGAGAGTCAACAATGATATTACTCAAAAGCTCCTTAGAAAACATATGATGGGCTCAAGTCTCTTGGTGCTGTGATTGCTGGGGGTAATCTTGCCTCAATATTTCACAAAATGTCACCAAAACGACACTTAACAGATTTTCCCACAGTTGGCACAATGGCTGCTTTCAATCAGAGTGTTCTGTTTAATCATGAGTGCCTATCCCGTGTGTGTCAGAATGTCCAGCAGCCTTCCTGGCCTCTACGTACTGAATGTTAATAGCAATCTACCTCCCCCCTTCCCCCAATACTTATGATGACTTAAATGTCTCCAGACATTGCCTAATGTCCCCCGGGAAGCCAAATAGCTCCAGCTGTAAACCACTGACACACGGGCACCATAGATGCGGTTCAACTCATTTCCTTTTAACCCGTGTTTGCTGTTGTCTTGTCAGGGGCCTCCTGGTGCAGGCACAGAGCCCGGCAAGTAAATATGAGGTTTAGGCCATGGGCTCTGCAGTCTTGCTGTTCAG